>NC_059301.1:28450749-28583249 GCF_017591435.1 Portunus trituberculatus
ACGTAAAGAAAACAATAATACGAATCTGAAGTGCTAAGTGAGACATTATTCTGGAAAACAAATCAGACATCACGAGCTCACAGCAAAAGTGTTGCTCATAGGACGTGCTCCTCTCTTTTCATCGACATACTCTAAACTCGAGGGCGGCGTGCGCAGTACAAGGCGTGAAATGTCAATCCTTGCCGGCAGTTAAGGTCAGGTGCGGCGGGGGCGGCAACTTACCAACGCCTCACTGCTAAAGCTCATGTGTTAAGTAATATAGATAATCGCCACCTCCCGCATGAAACTTGTATATGTGAATTCAAATATTATGTTTTGCTTTTATTTTAAGTGCCAAGGTTGCTCATTTAGCCTCCAGCACCGTAGGAAGAGAATATTTTACACCCCAATTCTTTATTCATTAATTTCAGCTCTGGTTTCCTCTTGGTTATCTACTTGCTTAGATACAGAACGGTGATGAGCATGATGATGATAATGATGATTACGATGATAACAACAATAATGATGACACTATAGCACCATTAACAACAATAAAAACAAATCAACAATAAGTACAGTAACAAACAAACAAAAATAAAACAATAAAACACGAAGACAAAAACTAAAAGAAGAGATGAAAAAAAATCAGATAATATAATAATGGTAAGAAAAAGAACAACAACCTACACAGCAACCGAAAAAACAAGTTCTTCCTTCCTCCCAAGTACTCGTAATAACCTTTAGTCTCATTCAGTCCACCTCCTGCTCTAAACTTATCGAACTGGCACCTTTCCCTGGGAGACAGAGTAACCTTTCATTTGCAGGTTTTCCTTTCACTCTGGTAATTGCGACTAGGCTTTCTTCGTCAAATGTGACTATCTCAGCCTTCCCTGTTGATGAAATAAATATTATTATCATTAATATTATTATTATTATCATAATAATTATTTGAATGACAGACGAGAAGAAAAAAAAAATGTAGATTCTAATCTCGAGTATGTAGGCTACTGAGAAGAAAAAAAAACGCGCTATACCATACTGTATACCTCCAGCAACACAGATCAGATTAGAAAAGTTGCAATATAGTTGTATGTTGTAAAGGAATGCAACTATGACAACCTAAATGAAACCTTCACAATTCCGGTAAAACATACAGCGTGGATATATTGTAGCTTGCAAATGGGAAGCAATGCTGGAGCCTTCGGTAAATGAAATATGGTAGAAGCTATTCTCTGGTAGTGTTAAGTGATCATTACATCAAACCCCAACACTTCCTCCTTCCACTCCTCGCCAGAGTGGAGATCACAAAGTCCACTCCACTCTGTCATTGAGTCTCCTGTTACACTCACTGGCATGCCTTCCTTCAATGCATCCACGAATTTTCTCTTTGGTCTCCCTCTCTTCCTGCTTGGTGTGTACATCTCCAGCTACTTTACTATCTCTGCAAGGCCAAACCACTTCCGTGTCACCTATCTGCCTTCTCTGTTCTTCCTCTCCTTCCGCCTGGTGAGTCTTTCAACATCCTCCTCAAGTACTCCTCATTTATCCCTGCTGGGCCAACCAACCTCTCACTGATCTACCTTGTTCCAATAATGATGAAGGCTAAGTGTGCTACCCTTACCTTCCATGACAAATATTGAAAACACCTTCTCCGAGGGGTGTCATATTTTGTGATAATTTTGTACTGAAAAAGAAAATCAATAGCAGTAGTGAATAAAGAATATGGTAGTTGTGTTTTTTACACATCATTCTTATTAATTAATCAATCTTTAATTAAAGTTTATTCAGAATGAAAACATTAACTTTAGAATTATGTATTTGAAGAAATGACAGCACGTTTGAGGGATTATACCAGTAGATAGAGTTAAATCTATTTCTGGAATAACTATCAGAAAATTTAATCGCATGATTGAGCAAGAAAGTCACGAGGGTTATAGTTGAGAGAGAAAATAATAGGAAATGCAGCACATATTTCACTTACTGATATTGTTTCCCTTTATAGACTCGCTCAGGACAGATTTCCCTCTAAATATTTTCCTCGGTGGATATTTTATCCACTGGTATTTGACAGCAAACAAGTCAGGGGAAAAATGTTCAAAGAGAAAAAGAGTCATGAGGCAGAAATATATCCTACACTCGCCTCTTTCCTGGAAGCTGTCCTTGAGAAGATGGCACTGGTTTTCCAAGTCGTCTTTGCGCCTTTCATCCATCTTAAACATTAATCACTAGAGTCGGTAAATAATACTCAATTCAGTGTTGGTCTTTCTTTCATCCATCTGAAACACTTTTTCCTATCATTACATCTGAAAATGATTTCGTCTATTGCTCAATTCCCATCTCTTTCTTTAAAATCTAAGAGTGGTAAGGAGAATATACTATTTCCTTTTTTTGTGTCCTTGGCCAATCTCTTCGACAAGTAAAAAGTACATTACTGTGAGTCATCCGTAACATTAAAGATACTTCAACACGTTACTGGAAAAACGTATTCAGTCTAATCTCTTCGGCGGGTTTATATTACCCGTCCATTCATCCTAATTAAATAACTTTTCATCACTGACTTTATACATCACATCTCTTCCGTCAGTAATTCCAGTAAGTGTCTCTCCAATCAGCCACTTCTGCTTCTTTAACTCAGTAGGGACTGGTTCTCTGTAACATTAAGAGGGATAAAGAAACGTAGGAAATGGTGTGGTGTGTGTGTGTGTGTGTGTGTGTGTGTGTGTGTGTGTGTGTGTGTGTGTGTGTGTGTGTGTGTGTGTGTGTGTGTGTTATTTCACCAGACATCTTGATTGATTGGGTATCTTTTCCATTTCTTTCTCTCTTTCATTCATTCTTTCTCTCTTTCTTTTTCACTTCTTTATTTCTTTCTTTTACGTGCCATGAAGTCTGACCAACGGTACAAAAACTAATAAAGTAAAGAAGAGAAAAAACTAGTTCAAAATTCCTATCCACTAAAAATATACCATAGGAAACGAAAAGAAAAAAACATAGCAAACTTTGATCCGAAAGTGTCGGAAACAGTAAAAATATCTAAAAAAAAAAAAGAAAAGCATAAAAAATCAGGAAAAGAGAGCGAGAAAAGCTAGTTGAAAATGCTTGTTCACAAAAATGTTACAAGAAATGAAAAAAAAAAAACATACCCAAATTTAGATACGAATGTTCCTAAAAGAGTAAAAATACCGAATAACACGCACAAAAATATGTAGTAAGTTTAGAAAAGAAAAAACAGTCAGCTCAAACTGACTCTCCTCAAAAAGATAACCACAGGAAACTGAACAGGAAAAATTAAAATAAAAGGGAGACTAATATACATCTGAGTGTCTTAAAAGGCATGAATGCCCAACACACACGCGAACACTTTCCTTTACACTTGAAATGGGTACTCGTGCGTTGAGATGAGCTGCGGGTCGCTAATCAATACTATGCCACGGAGGGTATAGGAGTAAGCCCCACCCACCACAGCACTGCCATGTAATCGGCTTGCCTGCAGTTCATGGGTAGCTTGAGCCTTTCATTTCTCAAATAGTAATAGTGCATTCAGTGAAAGGATGGGCTGGGAACATTTTGACTCCTAATGCCTCGTGTTCGTTTTGAGGACTGGTCATTTGATTTAGTATATGACCAGTACATTGTTTTAAATCATTCCCCGTATATCAGATTTCTACTCATTATTGCGTTTTTAATTTGTTATGTAAGATTACATAGGATTAGTCGCATATATGTATTTTCATATATGTTTCTGGAGGGAAAGAAAACCTTTGTGATAATGCGCATACTTCCTGTATAATCTTTACTTCCATAATGCGCTCTCTCTCTCTCTCTCTCTCTCTCTCTCTCTCTCTCTCTCTCTCTCTCTCTCTCTCTCTCTCTCTCTCTCTCTCTCTCTCTCTCTGGCGGACCACCTACTGTATATACCTAAGAAGTGACCATCTATCCATCTATCTATCTATGTGTTTATCACCCGAGTTGTTCACTAATGTCTCGCTGATGTCAGTTGATACAATGCTTGAATTCACAATACACTCTCACAATGGTCTACACATGAATATTTGATTCTAAAAAAATTGATATCAATAAAGCATTTTTTCTGCTTAATCAATATTCTTTTTATCGAAAACAATGGAAAAGAAAATTGGAAATGCATATTTTCTGAAACACACACACACACACACACACACACACACACACACACACACACACACACACACACACACACACACAACTTGATGAAGCACACTCGATCTACGCAGTTACGTCGATACATAACACGTAACCGACAGTTTTATACTTAATTTCCAATACGATTCTTCCTTTTTTATCTTTTTTTTTTTAAAGGACGGAAATGTGTGGGTTTTTTTTTTTTTTTAAAGAGATGTATTTCCTTAGCATTCTCGGGAACATACTCTCCACATGACTTCTGATATAATTATCAATACGATTCCTGATGATTACAGTATTCTTTTGAGCAGTGCAGTATTTCCGTGGAGTTTTAAAGACAAATAATATCATACTCATTCTCGAAGTTTTGTACAAAAAAAAATATATATATATCCACTATGAAGATATTTTCAAAAGGAACAGGAAGTCTTACGGTATGAGTGAGCGAGGTGATGGAGGATCTCATCACATACCAAGGCCAGAGGAAAGGAGACGAAGGAACGTACAATAAGAAATATTTCACCAGAATTGTTTCCTTTTCCTTTCTTGGCAAAGATAAGTACCTAGACCATTTTCCCGAATCAAGTTTTGGTCTTAGTCTCTTTCCTTTGTTCATTAGAAGAAAATAAAACAGAAAGAACACATTTTTTAAGAACCTCTATGCTCGGAAATCTTAAGCATCACAGAATCGTAAGGATGAGTGCAGTCGGCAGAATTCATGTAACATACCGCACTCCCTTTCTCTAGCTCTTTTTCAGTCAGTCTAAGTCTTCTGATTTGCTATGCATTAATAAGGTGTCAGGTTTTGTAAGGAGACTGCCTGTAACTCAAGGTATTTAAGAACTTAGAAGATGAAAAACATAGTGGAAGTGAATACAATAGATTATACTTCTGACTTTTTGCAGATGGTAAATGGAAGGAAGGAGGTGTTTACCTTGATAAATTTGCCTTTCTACATCACCTGTCAATATCACGAGATGTCTACCGTGTACCTAACAAATACCTTCTCTTTTTGTTCTAGCTATGTTACCGGAAACGGTGCTAGAGGCGGAAGAAGTAATAAAGGAGGTTGAAAAAGTTATCGAACCTGAACCTGAGAAGGAGGACGAGATCCAAACCCAGACGGAAATACAAACCCAGACGCAGACCCAGACCGAGACCAAAACCCAGAGCCAGGAACTCCAGGAAGTAAAGCAGACGTTCCGAGTGCGTCCCGAAAACACCCAAGTGCGAATGGGGGAGAACGTGTACTTATGTTGCATCGTGGACCACCAGCAGGGCAAGGCACAGTGGACCAAGGACGGCTTCGCTCTGGGTGAGTACTGACCTGTTTGCTTACATCTGGATGTGTTATACAGGAGCTGAGTCAGTCGTGTTTTCCTGCCTGTATAGCTCATCATCGATTCAGTTATCTTTCATTCTGAGAGAGAGAGAGAGAGAGAGAGAGAGAGAGAGAGAGAGAGAGAGAGAGAGAGAGAGAGAGAGAGAGAGAGAGAGAGAGAGAGAGAGAGAGAGAGAGAGAGAGAGACGCCTTCCTTTTAAGAGATAAGAAGGAGCATGAGAAAAAATTTCATGTAACTGTCATCTCTGGAACTGCAGCCGAGGAAACGAAACGAACTCTTCATGGTTTATTTCGCTTCCTCTTCTTTTTGTTGTGAGGAGATTACACGTGTGTGTGTGTGTGTGTGTGTGTGTGTGTGTGTGTGTGTGTGTGTGTGTGTGTGTGTGTGTGTGTGTATATATATATATATATATATATATATATATATATATATATATATATATATATATATATATATATATATATATATATATATATATATATATATATATATATATATATATATATATATATATATATATATATATATATATATATATATATATATATATATATATATATATATATATATATATATATATATATATATATATATATATATATATATATATATATATATATATATATATATATATATATATATATATATATATATATATATATATATATATATATATATATATATATATATATATATATATATATATATATATATATATATATATATATATATATATATATATATATATATATATATATATATATATATATATATATATATATATATATATATATATATATATATATATATATATATATATATATATATTGCACTAAAGCAATCTCAATTAATCAAGTGTAGTACAACATCTTTACATTCACGTAACTTTTTTTTCTTTTTATTATCTTGTTTTTTTTTCAACATTTGTAATTATCCTGAGTGTTCTTTATATATATATATATATATATATATATATATATATATATATATATATATATATATATAAATATATATAAAAAATTTCTGCTAATTGTCCTTCGCTTTACTGTTTACTGTTAGGAAATGGATAATAAATACGGAAAATAAACTAAGCGGTAGTTAAGCTTCTGCGTTTTCAGAAGAGAAAAAGAAACAGTGGGTCTTTTGACAATGGACGAGATTTAGGATGTTGGAGGGAAAGCATTACTGAAAAAACTAAAACCTGAACTCACCAGAAAAACCTGACGGGATCGACGAGGGGTCTCTGAAAGGACGTAAGGGGAGAGGAAGGGATGAGAGCTAGCTGGCGGAAGAGACTCGGCTGAGGGGGATTAGAGGAAAAACGCAACGGAAGCTAAAGGAAGGAAAGAAGGGAAACAATAAAAGATGAGGATAACAGGAGCGGAAGAAGAGGAAAAATCACTTTGAGGCTAATCCTTTTTAGGGAGATATAAAGAATCCTGAGATAAAATATTCAAGTTTTCTATTTTATCTTTGCTTTTCTCATCCTTTCTTTCTACCCAAGTCACAATGCCTACGTTAAACTTCCAGGATGGAACAACAAAAGGCGATGAGAGATCAAACAGTTGTATCAAAACAAGTGTGCATGAGGCCCTTCCTAGAAACACACAATGGTAGTCTAGTTTTTAAACTCTTTAATGGCTCATGAAGATGTCTCCTCTCACTAGTGCTATTCCTGAAGATTCTCTCCTTTCTTTTTTATCCTCGCCGTTACCGTCCTAGTCTCGGTAACAATGGTGTCGAGGGAACAAAAAGAAACACCAATGAAGAACAAACTGAGTCAGAATTAATATTTGGTTGCTACTAGTCTATTTAGGATAAGTTTTACTGTTTAATCATTAGTAGGAAACATAGGATAGTAAAAGCAAGGGCTGAGATGTGACAGGGTAGCAAATCCAGTATAGTTATGAACTGTTCGCGCGCGCGCACGCACACACACACACACACACACACACACACACACACACACACACACACACACACACACACACACACACACACACACGGATCAATACATCACTGCTCCCAGACACGAAAAATAATCCTAAATAGGTAATAAACATGACAGAAAGGAATAGGTTAAGTTCGAAAGTTACCTTAGCAAAATTTTACTAACTAAACATTAAAAACAAGAACTGAAGAACCACATATCAAAAGATGAACACTCACGACGCTATAAACCATCCTGAACAAGGAGTATTCAGAACAGAATGGAATAGACATGACTAATAAATTACCACTGCAAAACTTTACATATGGAGTTATACTCTTGAAATGTAAGGATGGAAATGGGGCAGAGGAATGGTAACACAACAGCAAAACTTGTTCCAACACGCGCGCGTATGTGTAATTCACTGTTTGATCTGCTGCAGTCTCTGACGAGACAGCCAGACGTTACCCTACGGAACGAACTCAGAGCTCATTATTTCCGATCTTCGGATAGGCCTGAGACCAGGCACACACCACACACCGGGACAACAAGGTCACAACTCCTCGATTTACATCCCGTACCTACTCACTGCTAGGTGAACAGGGGCTACACATCAAAGGAGACACACCCAAATATCTCCACCCGGTCGGGGAATCGAACCCCGGTCCTCTGGCTTGTGAAGCCAGCGCTCTAACCACTGAGCTACCGGGCCGTGTGTGTGTGTGTGTGTGTGTGTGTGTGTGTGTGTGTGTGTGTGTGTGTGTGTGTGTGTGTGTGTGTGTGTGTGTGTGTGTGTAATTCACCCCGGTAGCCTCCTGGTCACCCAGCCAGTCTTCCCCATTATGGAGCGAGCTCAGAGCTCATAGACCGATCTTCGGGTAGGACTGAGATCACATCAACACACAACACATACCGGGAAAGCAAGGCCACAACCCCTCGATTTACATCCTGTACCTATTTACTGCTAGGTGAACAGGGGCCACACATTAAGAGGCCTGCCCATTTGCCTCGCCGCTTACCGGGACTCGAACCCGGGCCTCTCGATTGTGAGTCGAGCGTGCTAACCACTACACTACGCGGTGTGTGTGTGTGTGTGTGTGTGTGTGTGTGTGTGTGTGTGTGTGTGTGTGTGTGTGTGTGTGTGTGTGTGTGTGTGTGTGTGTGTGTGTGTGTGTGTGTAAAAGTCCTAATACATGTTTTACATTCATATATTTCAGAGGTTCCCAACGTTAAGTTCATGCACTCTTCCGGGAGCCTTTGAAAAATTCGTGCACTGTGTATCATATTCATATATTATGTTTTAAGTAGTAAAATCATTAGTACACACTTTTTTGACATATAGTTTTATTGTCTGTGGAATATGGTGGGATAGAAATTAGACAAGTAAACAAGAGTAATAAGTGAGTGAAGAGACCATGACACATTTGGTACAGATGTTGATAAAATTTATAAATAATCAGTATAAAACACGGTGCTAGGCATTTAACACATGGAGTTAGTTTTGGTACTCCGATCTCACTCACTAATTATTACTTTTGTTTATTTGCTCCATTCCCATTATGACTTGCAGTATTACACAAACAACATAGCAAGAGTACTAATAATTTGTCAATACATTTCCAAACAGAAATAAACAAAATACCTGGAAGACGTTTTGATGTTCTCATCTCGATACAATATTTGCACAGTGGCGTCATCTGGGTAAATTTTGACATGAAACCGTCTTTCTCTAGCGGCAAAAGGGCGTCAACCTGCGACCAACAACCTGTAAGGAAGAAGAGACCATTGATATCAAACAATAAAACTTAAACGTTACTAATAGACGACTAAAATGTGAGAACTGTGTAAAATGTGAAAGCAAAGATGATTTGAAGTGATATGGTGAAATGATCTGACGCGATGAGGATTGAATTCAAAGCCACAGAGATAGTGTTCAGACATTGATAGTGTAGAATGGAAATACTCTTGAAAACCAAAATAACGAAAGCTTGTTAAAAGTAATCGTCACGATGCAGAAGTTTTTCGGAATGTGATCCTGCGTAAAACAGAAAGCACATGAAAATAGTAAAACATCCACGCCAGACTGACACAAAGTAAAAAGACATAAAATCCCTTGGTGATATATTTCTTAAGTGCTAAACAATGAGACACTTTCCCTCATTTACTCTCCCTCTTCCTTTTCGTCATTATATTAAGTATTTATATTTTTTCCTTGTACGTGGTTCATCAAACTGCTCTTATGTCCTTTAAATTTCCTAAATTAAGTAACTTCCTCCACAAGACTCTTATCATGATGATCCCCACTATTTACTTTCTCCTTTTCTTTTCTCCCGTTTTTTTTTCCAAGTTTTGACTAGATGTTCAGGTCGGGTAATGTAGCCCATCTATTTCAGGATTCATCGTGCGTTTTTTCCCTTCTTTCTTTCTTTTTTAGCTTTCCTGCCACAAAAAAGCTGGTCCACTTTTTTTAGATCCTCTAAAAATTCTTCACGAATTACTTGCGTCCAGCTGAAATGAAAATGAAAGGAAGAGATAAACCCCGGTTAAACTGAAGAATTTCTTTAGAAATATTTGCGTCAGAAGTTATTATTTGTATTTTATTCTCCATGCATAATATCTTCCACGAATGCTTATATATCTCAAGCTTTTTGCGGCTTATGCCTTTTACTCTCAATAAAAAAAAACTTAGAATAATTATTTCCAACTAAAGAATACTTAACATTCCTTTCACAATAGTATGCAAGAGGGTTTCAATTTCACAGCGAGATAACATGATGAAGTTCACAAAACTTTCTCTAACACCTACATCACTTTGAGCAAAAGTAGAAATTTAAGATTGTCTGTATTCTTTCAAATCTATAGTTATCAGCATTTCGGAAAATACTTTCTCCTTATTACTTCCTTTTCTTTCTGCTTCTCTTCCACCTTTTCTCGTCATCGTCGTCGTCGTCGTCGTCGTCGTCTTCCTTCTCCTCCTCCTCCACCTCCTCCTCCTCCTCCTCCTCCTCCTCCTCCTCCTCCTCCTCCTCCTCCTCTCCTTATTCACCTCCCTCCGCTCTTTTATCTCCCCTCTTCTCCTCCTCCTCCTCTTTTTATCCCTATTCACCCTCCGCTCCTTTATCTCCTCCTCCTCCTCCTCCTCCTCCTCCTCCTCCTCCTCCTCCTCCTCCTCCTCCTCCTCCTCCTCCTCCTCATCACTATGATGGCCTCAAATCACAACACTTCACGCCTGTCACCTGAACCCTGTGTCTTCTGCTGCTTCAAGGAAGATCATAAAATAAATTAATTTCTGAAACATAAGATATATCAAAACTTTGAAACAAAATTTGATGCGACATTCGAAGTAAAGCAGATACAACTCGAACAAATTTGATAAATGTACAACTTAAGTAGAAACTTTATAATTTTGTATATGTCTCCTAGTCATTTCTCGAAGTCTTACGACGGCGTGGTTAAATGAGGGAGAGAGAGAGAGAGAGAGAGAGAGAGAGAGAGAGAGAGAGAGAGAGAGAGAGAGAGAGAGAGAGAGAGAGAGAGAGAGAGAGAGAGAGAGAGAGAGAGAGAGAATCATTCTTCTTTCTTGGAAGTCGTGTGTATGGCTCCTGTTGTGATCCCGTGGAAAACACAGTAACGTATGACGAATAATATCAAGTCCTTTAAGATGATTTGTTAAGACGCCTTATTACGTTATCACTGGAACATGACTTCTCTGAGAACGTGATAACGTCACGCCAGGGGACAAGTATTATGGAACAATGATTGACGTAGAGATTACGATGTGTGGAGATTTATCAGTTTTCTCTACCTTTATTGATCATTCTGTTCATCTATCTATCTACCCATCTCTCTCTCTCTCTCTCTCTCTCTCTCTCTCTCTCTCTATATATATATATATATATATATATATATATATATATATATATATATATATATATATATATATATATATATATAAGTCCAACATATTAAAGCGGAAAGCCCTTAGAACCACTCCTGTCACACACACACACACACACACACACACACACACACACACACACACACATTCTATATACTTTAGTAGTGTGACAGCAATTAAACAATACTACATTATATTTACATTATTACGATCACTCTGAATCATCCTGCAGTAACACTTTTCGAGAGCAAAAGAAAATACTCCCAGCAGTGATTCATTACAATTAAATTTTAATGACGGCTCCAGCAGGAAAGAAATTAACTTTTCATAAGGCAGCACTGCCTGCATGTATACGGGAGACTGGTGAGCACTTGATTAGTGTCCTCGTCCAATCAGCAAGCTCGCAGGTCTGATTAGATCCGCACATCACATGATCAAATAGTTTGATTGCAGCTAAGACTGGAATCATGCAGACTATGAATAGCAACTGCAGCAAACCATTGACTTTGATAGAGGTCATGACGGGCTGCTGCGACTCTATTCATGGCTTTATTTTTTACCTTCTTTTAACTACATATTTTCATCAGGCTGACATTTCTGTTAAAGGATAGTAAACCAGACTAGACGTACACAAGCATACATTCACTTTACTGGTCACTTTCACAGTCACAAGCGTGTCTCGAGGCCTCAAAAATAAATGTTAACAGGCGATGTTTCTCCTCGGTCACTCCTAATGCCTTTTGAAGGCAAAATCAATCTCGCAGGCAAGCAGTAGTTTCTCTCTCTCTCTCTCTCTCTCTCTCTCTCTCTCTCTCTCTCTCTCTCTCTCTCTCTCTCTCTCTCTCTCTCTAACTTAGTAGGAAATACTAGTGCTGAGTGTAGTATTGCGTCCATTAAAGTTTGCAATTCTGCGCATGTGTGGTCCTTAAAAAATGAAATCTTTAACTTGACTACGGAGAATTCCGGCAGTACGATTCAGTATTAGTTTAAGAATATCTACTCACTGTTTTCACACAAATGCTTGCTCACTCCTCGTTTTATCATATGAAGTGCACTTTAGCAAATTAATTTCCCAAGAATGATACAAAGAAAAAAAAAGTGACATTTGGCAAATTAAAAAAAAAAAATGGGATTTGGAAGTGTTTCGTATCAGTGCACTAAATTCTGCGCCGAGAAACCCCACCAGCACTACTCAAGATCAGCACAAAAATATTTAGTATTTGATCTTACATCATTGATTGCACAAGCATCTTACTTTCTAGCAACTCTGAAGTGCTGACCTTACAATAGAACATCTCTAAAGAAACCATGAGTGTGACGGACAATCTCTTTTGACAACTTTAAAAAGAATAATGATCATTGTCCACAGAATAGGGATAGCGAAGTCTGAAGAGATTACTGATCATCGATAATTAGACAACTTACAGCTTATGAAAACAATAATGACGAAATATGACAGAAGAGTATGAAATGCTCTAGCCTTTTGAATCACCCTATTTGTCACCAGTGGTGGACCGTTCCCTATAAAGCTAATCTTCGCCCGTAAACCACTAATGTCGTATACTTCAAAAAATATGTCTGGCTGACTAGAATTTTAATCATTATGTTTTTGTTATTTCATTTTTTTTCCGTGTTCATTAAAAGTCGTGGTCGTCTCATATCCCTACAAGAGAGTCTGAAGAGCTCTAGTCTAGTTGCCAGGCAGAAGTGACCTGGGGCTTCTTATCAATGCAACATCAATTTTCTGACTATCTCTTCTCTTCCTTTTCTCTTTTCTTCTCCTTCCTCCTTTGCTTTCTCCGAGCGCTACCACAGAAGCCATCTAAGTCTCTTTCTTACATGCACTTCACGTGTCTGGTAAACAGCTGAATAAAAAAAGGGATGGGTTGGGAAAGAGACAATACAATGAGGGAATGACGTTAACTGTCTTCAGGTTACCAAGGGTAGAGATAGAGAAAAATGTGTGAAAATGTAATGAATATGCTCCAGTATTCTTGATTCTGTATATGGCTGGAAAGACAGAATTCTCCAGACAAAATAATATGGATAAAAACTGATAGCTTGGGAATTAAAAGGAGTTACGTGAAAGGAGCTTAAGAGTTCAGAGGCAGGACTTGCATTGATGTTCACCACCACACACTCCCCAGCAGCACAACCGACAACAACAGTTTAATGATAACATTTACTTCTCACCCGGACAGGCTTCAACCGCACCGTGCCTGGCTATCCTCGCTATCAGTACGTGGGCAACGAGACCATCGGCGAGCACCACCTGGTGATCCGCGGCGCTACTCTTGAAGATGAAGGCGAGTACGAGTGCCAGGTTGGACCGACGGCGACCAACGAGGCTATCTGGTCAGGTGCCAACGTCTCTGTTATGGGTAAGTAAACGACTGTGACAATATCTGTTATCGTTATTATGCCTCATGATTCAATTGCATGTTAATGGTCTCCTAAACCTTCTCCAGCCCTCTCTATAGATTTTATTGGTTGTCCATCTATTTCAGACCAAGAGTCTGGAGTCCTCTCTAACGACTTCTCCAGCCCTATCTACCGTTCCTTTCCTGCTAGTCTAGCAAACATCATCACAATTATACACATTGTTTCCTTCAATGGGAAAGACTATCTTAAACTTTAGGGACTTGTATCATTTCTATGTGTATATCAAAGCTCTGGTTGATCTCTAATAGAAAGGATTAGCCTAAATTATTTCAGTCACTCGTGTTAATATTTTCAACTTTATCCAGATCACTAAACATAATTGAACAGAATAAACACAACTATTGATCATGACCACTCGTACGTCCTGCCTCGTGCCACATGCTCTCACACTCATTTATTTGATGTCACTTAAACTTCTAACAATACGACTGTACCATTCTGACTGCGATGGGTAAATTATGTAGAACCTACCAAGGATTCCTCTGCCATTAGTGTCTGGTTAGATAGTCGACGAATATGTTGCTGACTACAGAGCGGCGATAAGAGGCTCGGGGGATTAGTGAACGCAAGCATGCACAGAATTGAGCAGCAGCATAACACACACTTCACTTTCCTGACTGGCAGTCTGAATGGAGGCAGCGAAGGAACGTTGCTGGGATCCGCATCAGCACAGCATCCCTGGTGACCATCCACTGATAAGAACCGCTGATAATGATTTTCTGTCCATTCTAATCATTTGTGTTCTCTACATCATCACTCACCGAACTTCTCCCTTACTGGACCCTAATGGACAACTAATGACCATTGTTTCTTGTTTTGTCTGATATCAAATTGACGGGTTGTGAGCCACCGCAGCAGCAAAAATTGAATAATGAAGCAACAAAGGTGGTGGTGGTGGTGGTAGTGGCGGTGGTGGCAGCAACTCGCTCCATTAGAATATACACAGTTGCTTTGATGGTCAAATTTGTAATAAATAAAAGAGCTGTTATTGTTCTTGTTGTTATGTAAGGGAAAAGTAACGGTGACCTGCATTATTCCATATTGAAAAAAAAAATTATAACAATGAAGACAATACAGTGCAGTGACCTTTACACATGCGCAGTACACAAATTTGCTTCTTTAAAGAGGAAAACAGAGCGAGGCATGTAGACGGTACGGTATGAGATGCATGGACGAGTAGGACAATAACACACGAACAGGAGAGAACGACGACACTGAAGAGTCAAAGTAAACCTAGCAATAGTTTACTTGATGAAGAACATGCACAAACACGAAAGTTTTAAGTGAAAAAGAATTATTGTTAAAGCTACACATGTGCCCCACTTCCTGTCCTAGTCGTCATGACAACCGCTTGAAGCCTCCCTCGCCCTCCCTCGCCCTCCCTCATCCTCCCTCATCCTTGCTCTCTCTCTCCCAACTGTTCTTCAGTCTATCCATCCCACACTCCTTTCCTCGCTTCTGCTTTACTGAATTCTCGCCTACCTATTTCTCCCTTCCTCGTCCTTGCCATTCTCTAATTAAATCAAGCGAGGGAAAGGGAAGTCGATATGCTATGCGCTCACCGGTAACAAGACTTCCTAAACTAATACGTTCATTCTTACAGTTAACAAGCAGACGTCTTCAAACTCCTGTAAAACTGGTAAACACTCACTGACATTTCCTTTCCTCTTCCCGCCCACAGTTCCTCCACGCAAGATCGTCATGGTGGGGTGGGGTGACGGAGCCATGGTAGAAGTAACTCAGGGCACCAAACTCAAACTAGAGTGCCTGCTGATGGACGCCAAGCCTGCCCCGACTGTCGCCTGGTATAGAAATTCCCTAAGAATCGACCCCAGTAAGTGTTCCCTTCACTGATACATCTGCGAAACTCGAGATTGTAACGATGATGATGATTATTATTATCATTTTTTTTTTTTTACGGCCAATAGCTCCTGTAGGTATGCTTGAAGACAATATATGGGAAGCGTTGTTCAGCTTCTGCCCATTAGTGGCGCAGGCAATTTTATTTATAGTGGTACCCATATTAGGGCCCATATCACCACCCAAGCGCATCTTTGGTGTAACCACCTAAAACTTGGATATCATGGTGACATGTAGGTAACTTTAAACCACTCGACAAATGGCATAGCTTCAAAGTGGTGTGTGGTGGGATTCGAAACTACGCGTGGACGTCTGCCCAATTCCACGCTCACCACCTTATCCACTACGCCACCGCCTCCCTGATGATGATGATGATCAATGGTGATAGTGATCATGATAATGAAAAAGATGATAATGATGATGATGATGATGATGATGATGATGATGATGATAATAATAATAATAATAATAATAATAATAATAATAATAATAATAAAATAATAATTAGGTGAGTAAATGGAATAGAGGTCACGGTGAAATCATGAAACTGAAGCAATTATTCTATTACCCACATTACCTAATTACATTACCTAAAAGTTATGTAATTATTGTGAATGTTGGGGGGAAAGGGGAGAGGGCGGTGAGCTAGGATGTGTGTGTACAAGGATGTGAGTTCCAACCTTTATTGCTTTGTTGTGGTACATGAAACAGGATTTTCCATTACAAGTGTATTTACGAAGTGACGTTGTAAATAGAAAGATCACTTTACAAAGGTCATTTTGGCAACGCATTTTTGGCTGTCAGAATTATCAAAAAGTTGAGAATCCATTTCAATACGAGCCTATGTAGTCAGCATATATCGCAGTACCGTTGGCAATCACAGGCTACGTATTGCATTAATCACTAATGTCGTATCTATTGCAATTCCTTCTGCTATAAATCAAAATCCTTATTGATAATGTTGTGTTCCCTTGAAAAAAAAAACTCATTTTAAATACCACATTGATAAAAAGTCGGGTTCTCATGAAAATTTCTTTACGTTAATGATGTAAAACTTTAATTGAACCATCATTAGAGCATCATTAGAAAAGTGAAAACATTCTTAGAAAGTGATAATAATTTTCCACAAAATCCTATCGGATCAAACACTATGTAAAACGTTTAAGAATTTAAATCATAACCCTGCCAAAATACACAAATAAGCCTAACAGAAATCTACGTTCGTATTGAAATATGTTTAACTTCTCGCCATATTCTAGAAAACATCACTTATATCACTTTAGCTGCAATTGTCTTCTTGCTCCGCCGCTGTATCGTTAGGAAAGAATATTTTATTTCCTCGCCACTGGAGGCACGACACGTTGGCAATATCCGGTCCATCCCTGCCAAACTTCCGCTCACTAACTTCGCATGCCCGTCTTTCTTGCCTTCTCATAATATGCCTCTAATATGGCGAAAGAGGAGGTGCAAACATATTGAAAAAAAATATATCTTTTTTTATTTTGACTGCAAAGTTATCAAAACTATAATGAAAAACTGGAAACCACTTTAACATTATAAGAATTCGAATGGAAGACAAAGGACAGCAACAAAAAACAAAATATTTGTAAGAGAAAAAATTGGTTTATTGTTCTCTTCCTCACAAAAAATGGCCGGAATTCAGGATAGTGAGATAGTTCTTCCGGAAGTGCCTCGCCAACGAAGTCAAGAGGCAAGTTAAGTGTGAGGGAAAATTTACAAGAGGAAACTTTTCATGTCATTTCCTTACTTTCTGCGACATGAAAGAGCGAGCGTGTTTACGTGTTGCTCCAGTGAGTGCTGCTGCGAGGTCAGGTTTGCCATGCCATCGCAACTTTGCATGTTTTAACACATAAGTGATCCGGATATAAATTATAATAGTAGTAATAACATATCAACAACAAAAGCGACAACAACAGACATTCTTTTCAGATGTAGCGTAGTAATAACACAATATTTAATTACTATGTCTGTTATTGTTGTTGTTGTTGATATTATCAATAACAACAACAAACATTCCTTTCATAAAGGTAGCGTAGACAAGACAACGCACCTTCTATTTTGGAGATAACTTTCCCTGCTCCCTCGCTCCTTCCCTTCCCAATAACTTTAATGACAGGCAAGGAATAAGATGGCAATAATAATAAAAATGCTGCTGCTGCTGCTGCTGATGATGATGATGATGATGGTAAAATTCTATGATAACAATAACAATAACAACAACAACAACAACAACAACAACAAAAATAATAATAATAATAACAATAATAATAATAAGTATAAGTATAAATAATAATGATAGCAATAGTAATAATAATAATAATAACATCAATAATAATAATAATAATAATAACAATAATAATAATAATGATAATAATAATAATGATAATAATAACAATAACAATAATAATGATATCGGTGAGATCTAAAACTAATATTTTTCCTTTGATTCTATGAAATTAATTCTAAGTGGCGGCACTTCCTCGATCTTGGCACCTTCTCTTCTCACCGCAGTAAGATCGAAAGGGAAAACAACGAACGTTCAATTTTAAG
Organism: Portunus trituberculatus; assembly: GCF_017591435.1. Lineage (NCBI taxonomy): Eukaryota > Metazoa > Arthropoda > Malacostraca > Decapoda > Portunidae > Portunus > Portunus trituberculatus. The sequence continues at coordinate 28,468,931 of NC_059301.1, forward strand.
AAACTAAACGAAAGAGACCATGCGGCGCGTTTCCCTCCGCAGCCACCCAGCCTCTGATCAGCAGCGACGGTTCTCTTCCATTACTCGAATAAAAGTTAGGCTGCACCTGTCAGCTATTGTTTTTGCAAAGTTATCGTGCCTGTCAGCTGCACCAACAAAAACCTAAGTCCGGAACTCCCACGCTCCCGCGCTGCCTACACCCTCACCTCCTACACCGACAGCTTCAAACCACTCTCGCTTCTATAGAAAATTAACATTTATCAACCTCGAATATACACTTCTATAGAAAATTAACATTTATCAACCTCGAATATACACAAGACATAGGCAAAATTCATCCCTCTGCAACGAGTCAATTTATCACACGAATAGTAATACGTCGTTTAAATTTTTTTTTTTTTCAGATTTTGTTATACAATTAAGACCGAGATGTTAGAGAGATGGTTTTCAGTTTTTCAAATGGATGTCATATGGATATGTCACGTGTGTGTGTGTGTGTGTGTGTGTGTGTGTGTGTGTGTGTGTGTGTGTGTGTGTGTGTGTGTGTGTGTGTGTTTCACTGTTTGATCTGCTGCAGTCTCTGACGAGACAGCCAGACGTTACCCTACGGAACGAGCTCAGAGCTCATTATTTCCGATCTTCGGATAGGCCTGAGACCAGGCACACACCACACACCGGGACAACAAGGTCACAACTCCTCGATTTACATCCCGTACCTACTCACTGCTAGGTGAACAGGGGCTACACGTGAAAGGAGACACACCCAAATATCTCCACCCGGCCGGGGAATCGAACCCCGGTCCTCTGGCTTGTGAAGCCAGCGCTCTAACCACTGAGCTACCGGGCGTGTGTGTGTGTGTGTGTGTGTGTGTGTGTGTGTGTGTGTGTGTGTGTGTGTGTGTGTGTGTGTGTGTGTGTGTGTGTGTGTAGGTGTCCACGTAGCTGGGCGCATGAGGAATGAGTTCAAGAATAACTGCAGAGCCAGATAGAAAAGAAAAAAAACAGTCAGATGTCGGACTTGATATCTTTCCTCTGCTATCTCCCCAATCGGTCATTTAATTTATGTAGCAGAAGGGGTGGGGGAGTAAAAATAACCCAGTGTGTAGTCTGAGAATCTGAAAATATACCTATCTCTTCCCTTTAGCTAACTTTACCTCGCCAGCACCAGCCAGCGCCCTGCCACCGCCACTATGAATAACGTGCACCAACACGGAAGAATATGTCATGCCCCTCAAGATCTTTTCCTCTTTTTTCTCTCTTTTTCTTCGCGGAATCCCAAAAGAGCCTGAACACTTTACGCCCATACATGAGTAAATAAATTACTGAATAATAAATTACTTCTTTTTCTCTATACTTTTATTTTTTTATTCCTGTCTTTCTCTTCCTTTTCTGTTCAATTTCATGACGTAAAACGTCTATCCTTATTTTTCTTTTCATCTTATTCCTCTTCCACTTCTCTTCTTCCTCCTCCTCCCTTTCTTTTCTCTTCAAACTTATAACGTTGAACCTCCTATTCCTGTTCCCTCAAGATATAACGAAACTCCAGTGATGTCCATTTCTTTCACATTTTGTCAGCGGAATATATGTAACAGTCGGCGACATGAGCAATGCAATCGAAGTTGTCTGGGAGACACGAAGAGCGTTGAGTGACAAGCTGAAATTCCTATCTTAACATTTTAATTCACATCACTTCCAACTATCTATAAATAAAGTGGCTTTCTACTCGAGTGTTTACGAAATCAATTTAACGTTGGAGCATCAGAATCTAGTTTCCACTGCGTTTTAAGGGAGACATTCTCGCCAGGAGGTTCTCACAAAACAACTGCTGAACCGTTCCTTTAAAGACCTAGAGAGAGAGAGAGAGAGAGAGAGAGAGAGAGAGAGAGAGAGAGAGAGAGAGAGAGAGAGAGAGAGAGAGAGAGAGAGAGAGAGAGAGAGAGAGAGAGAGAGAGAGAGAGAGAGAGAGCATGTGTGCCAGTCTTTAACCGGTATCTATGATTGACATTTTGATTGTTGTATCTCCTTTATTTCCTTCCCTGCTCCTGTTCCCAATAAACACCCTCACTCCTTTGCCTTTTCCCCCCCTTCACACCTGTTCTGCTCCCCAGGCCATCATTACGAGATGATTGAAGAGTCTACGAACACTAGAATGGTCAGCGTGAGAAGCTTCCTTGTACTGAGGGCGGAATCCGGTGATGATGGCCACCAGTACTCCTGCCGTGCTATCCATCCTGCCATTGTGTACTCTCAGCCACCTCTCGTCGCTGCTATTAGACTCGCCGTGTTCCGTGAGTCCTTCCTTCCTTTTTATCATAAAACCTGCATGTGATCTCGATCTTAATATGTAAAATCTAACAGTCAGGTAGTTTCATGTTTTATTTCTTCTGTTTTCCTTCGTGTTTTCATGTCTTGTTCTTGTTCCTCACACCCACAGACCCACCAGGCCGTCCCGTAATCAGTGAGTACAGGACAGGCCAAGTGCTAAAGGCCGGAGAAAGCCGCATTCTTGTATGTCACGTATTGGGCGGCAACCCATCTCCTCGCGTCATGTGGTACCGTCATGGACGCCCCCTCAATCAGGAGGCTGCCGCAGCCGCAGCCAAGACTAATAGCCGAGGCAGGAGGAATGGCCTGGTGACGAGCGCCCATCCCGCCAGGCAGCTGAAGGCTTCCGGTGGAGTGTTTGTCAGCCAGCAAGTGACGGCGACCCGCGAGGAGGACGGAGCTGTTTATGAATGCCGAGTGAATAGCGACTTGTTGACGCACCCTTACACCACCAACGTTACCCTCACCGTGCAATGTGAGTCGCTACATTTTTCATTCCATCCTGTCTGTGCACACTAGTTACGTTAAATGTGTGTGTGTGTGTGTGTGTGTGTGTGTGTGTGTGTGTGTGTGTGTGTGTGTGTGTGTGTGTGTGTGTGTGTGTGTGTGTGTGTTTGCGTGTGCGTGTGCGCGCGGAGAGGCATGCAGACAAAACCACTGTTCAGGAAACTCATTCCTTCGGCCGGAAATATTAAGTCCTGTATGTCAGACGGAAATTTGACCTACACACAAGTTACAAAATATCGACATTTCTCTCGTAAAATCATTTGCATGTCTTTGCGTTGTACGTTTTAGAGTCTATCTGCCTTGACCTTGTAGATTTAGCGGGTCTCTTCTACTCCAAGCTTTCTTAACCGAGCATGCAAGATGACACGTAACCAAACTAAGGGGAAGGTTGTTATATAAGATGATGTCTTGGAGTGATGTGGTGTAGTATGATGTTACCTCCATGCACCACAGACACATCACTATCTAGGCACAAACAAGTATTCATGTCAGCCAATACATAAATTTGGCTTTTGAAAGGCAACTCTACGGACAACAGTGGTATTCTTTTATTACAAAATGGTGAATGGGGAACAAGAATAGCCGCCATGTATGTTGATGAGACAGAACTTCTCTACCCATTGACATTAAAGCCGATTTGTGTTGGTGTTTCCTCAGACCCTCCTACTCACGTGGAGGTGCGAGGCCCCGCCGCTGTGTCTGTGGGGGAAGAGTTTACCGTCACCTGCATCACGGCTCCCGCAAGTCCTCCAGCCTCCATCACCTGGATTGTTCATGGTACGTTCCCCTTTTTTTTTCTATTTGTGCTTCTGATGCCTGTGCTCTCCCTCCTACCTCTTCTATATATATATATATATATATATATATATATATATATATATATATATATATATATATATATATAGTAGCAGGTGTACAGTCGGTTAAAGTGACATGTGTTCACAAGCCAATGTTAGAACACTTGTTTATAGATCGTCAAATGACAAAAAACGCATGAGTCAGCAGGCCTGGCTAAACATCAATATACACTGGGCACACCTATATGTAGGAGACATCTATCTGCACCACCACCACCTGCGCCCTCGTTATCGTCATTTAACTCCAGGAAGTACAGGGATTTGTCTTTCAACTGCGTAGCGTATCTAGACAATACTAGCACTGCTGTTCAAGTCCGCACATACTGTCACTTCCAAACACTCGTACCAGGAACAACTGCTGTAAAAACATTTTTTTTTTTTTTTTTCTGAAATTCTGCCTTTTTTTTTCTGTCCGGCTGCCTATCGATGGTGGCTCGCCTATCTGTATATCTGCCTGTCTAACTCTTTCATATCATTTTGTTGCGTACTTTCACAACAATACTAAGTAAAAAGCAATTGCCATAAGTGAACATATCTCGTCTTACCTATACTTCAAATCAAGTCACGGCAATTTTTCTATCTCTATCAACATCAAATTTGTAACCATTCATGTCACGAAACGCTGAGCCAAGTAATCCTGGCGACTAGAGCGATTGGACGGCGTGTCGTAAAGCTGAGGTTGTGATTCTCTGCTCCATCTCTGGCCCATCCAATGAGCCGTGAAGCAGGCAAAGGGTCAGGGCGGTCAGATGAGTGTAGCCCATGCGCGGTTTGTACGTACACCGTGCCGCCGTCTCAGTATTGACTTGTGGTGCTGTTGGGGGCACACTCACACCCTCACTCGCCCCCTTCTTGCCTTACGATGCTCCTCCTTCTCCTTATCCCCCTCCTTCCTTCTACAAATAATCCTTTCGAATCCTCTTCCTCCTCGTCACGTAATTTCCTTCTCTCCATGTTCCTCCTTCTCTTACAGATAATCCTTCTTCCATCATTCTTTCCTTCTTTGCTATGTATTTGTTTTTCTATCTGTTTCTCCTTTTCCTTCTCCTCCTCCTCCCTCTTTACCTTCTCGCGCCAGACTCTCCACCTTCCCATCCTTCTTTTACGTCTGCCTTACTTTCCACCTTCCTCCTCCCTCTACTTAGCTGGTATTCCTTCCTCCAATTCATTTTTCTAATATGATGTTTCTTCCTTCTCCAGAAAATAATTCTTTTGTACACAGCAGCTCTCTCTCTCTCTCTCTCTCTTCTTCCTCGTGTATCTCTTTATCCTCCTACACACTCGTAATGCTTCCTTTCAATTTCCTGCGTAGTTTCCTTTTCACCTTCTCTCCTTCCTGGAAATGTTTTTTTTTTTTTTTTCATAATATTGGCATTCCTCCCTTGCTCTCCCAGCTATTCATCCTCTTCCTCTTCCTTCTCCTCTAGCCTTTCTTCCTCCTCCGCCTCCTTTTTCACTTTCTTCCTCTTCTTTCTTTTCCTTGTCTTCCTTGTCCTCCTTCTCCCTTGTCCTCCTCATCTTCCTCCTCATCTTCCTCCTCCTCCTCCTCCTCCTCCTCCTCCTCCTCCTCCTCCTCCTCCTCCTCCTCCCATCTTCCTTCTTATTGTCCTCCTCCTCCTCCTCCTCCTCCTCCTCCTCCTCCTCCTCCTCCTCCTCCTCCTCCTCCTCCTCCTCTTCCTCTTCCTCTTTCTCTCCACATTTCCTTCCTTCCACAGCAGGTCTCCTTCCTAAGATAATTTTTTTTTTTTTTCTATCTGACTGCACATTCCGCTCACCTCCATCTTGTCTCATGTTGTAATGCTGCCAGGCTCCTACTGTTCCCAGACTCATTTTGCTCTTACACTTCACTAATCTCTTCCCGGCAACTTCACAACGCCTACTCACTCCCTGTCTCCTCCTTCCGGTAATGGAGTTAGGACCCTGGAAAAATCAAATGCCTGAGTACCTAAAGAATTTTATTAATTATTGGTGAATGAAATAAAGAAGCAAATTTTTTTTTCTTGCTAATCATACCAACAAATTTGCGTCGACTTTCTCAGGGAAATCTGATTTTTTTTTTTTTCCTTTCTTTCTACGTGCGTACATATATTTATTTACTTCTATTTCCCTCCTTGAATTGTCGGTAAATACCTAAATACCGTCTATTCTGCAATGTATTCAGTCTACAACGGGGAAATAAAATAGCGCTCTTGTTCTTCCTCGTATGATGATGACAACAGAGCAGGAGAAACAGCACTATTGCCAGTTAATATGAGAAGCATCTGTTTCCGCTTCCTTTCAACAGTCAGCTCCACACACTACCAGGCACTGACACTCGGGACATTCGCGTGTGTGGGAGGTGGAAAAGGAGGTCTCTGTGTGTGTGTGTGTGTGTGTGTGTGTGTGTGTGTGTGTGTGTGTGTGTGTGTGTGTGTGTGTGTGTGTGTGTGTGTGTGTGTGTGTGTGTGTGTGTGTGTGCGTGCGCGCGCACGCGCATGAACAGAAAGACAGTGCGTCGGCATACCTTCAAGAGAGAGAGAGAGAGAGAGAGAGAGAGAGAGAGAGAGAGAGAGAGAGAGAGAGAGAGAGAGAGAGAGAGAGAGAGACCAGACACATCACCATATCTCCTTCAAACACCAGACCAGCACACACTCTTTCCCTAAAACCCTTCAACTCCAGCCCTGGCGAGAGGAGCGGAACCCACACCCTACCCATTGATGTAACAACACCATACCCTCACAAGGCACGTAGCCCGATCACGCTCACCTCTTCTCCCACCTCGCACGCAGCCGTTCCCTGTCCCTCAGTAACCTTGGTTGTTACCGAGCTCTTGGCCGCCCACCTGTTTGTGATCGATCGGTGCGCCGCTGCCGAGGTCTCAAGGCCACAGGTTGCACATTCTACGCTACGTCATCACTAATGCAATTTGGCTGCTTCCTGGCCCGCTTCCCTTTACTTCCTAGAAACTGTATTCTCTCCGCTTTCGCTATCTTTCTTATTATTCTCTCTCTCTCTCTCTCTCTCTCTCTCTCTCTCTCTCTCTCTCTCTCTCTCTCTCTCTCTCTCTCTCTCTCTCTCTCTCTTGCAGTTGTTTTATCAAGTTGTTGTAGCATCTATAAGTACTTAACGGAGTCATTTAATTTGTTCAACACAGTTAGGGAGTTGATTCATTTAGATTAATTGTAAAACGTTCCACATACTTGAGAAATATATCGGTTACGATTATCAACTATATACGTCATACTTGTGATTATTTCATTCATAGCTGATCTCTCTCTCTCTCTCTCTCTCTCTCTCTCTCTCTCTCTCTCTCTCTCTCTCTCTCTCTCTCTCTCTCTGAATTACCATCCTTCTCCTCACAGCCCTGTAAATCCCACCTCACCACCTCTCAACCTAACCTCCCTGTGTTTACCCCTCTCTCTCTCTCTCTCTCCCTACAGGTTCCTTCGTCGCCACCGGTAACTCTACTGTGATGGAGGACTACGAGGGCGGATGGATCACTACTTCAGTTCTCACCAAGCGACTCGTGAGGACTCTCGAAACCCATGAACTAACGGAGGCCAACGTGGAATGCCGCGCCGAACACCCCGCCACCACGAGGGCCGGAGTGCGAGGGAACCACGTTATCAACATCCTGGGTAAGTGTTAACCGAGTCAAAGAAATGTGTAACGAGACAGAAACAGAGATAGCAATCATTGTCTATATGTGTATATATATATATATATATATATATATATATATATATATATATATATATATATATATATATATATATATATATATATTTTTTTTTTTTTTTTTATTGTTAGAAGTACTTAGTATTTTTTTATGCATGTTTCATTTAATTTATTTACTTGTTTATGTATTTTCTTTAGTGTTTATTACTTAAGGAATACACGAACATAGGAAAAAAATTTTAAAACTGCAAGAATCAATCAGATCCTGAATAATACACGGGTACCTACCTAACTTCACATCCATAAGCTTTTCTAATTATTTTTGATAACCTATTATTGAATCTTTCCCATCAATTTACCACTACTTGAAATCCAGAAAATTTCATCTTAATTTGTATGTTAACTGAGTCATTATGTGTGTGTGTGTGTGTGTGTGTGTGTGTGTGTGTGTGTGTGTGTGTGTGTGTGTGTGTGTGTGTGTGTGTGTGTGTGTGTGTGCGTTTTGTGCGTTTTTTTTTGTGTGTGTGTGTGTGTGTGTGTGTGTGTGTGTGTGTGTGTGTGTGTGTGTGTGTGTGTGTGTGTGTGTGTGTGTGTGTGTGTGTGTGTTCTATCCTGACAATCTTGTCTCAAGAAGCTTCCTTCGTACTGAATTTTTGTCCAGTGGTAGTATTAGGAAAAAAGAAATGGCGAAAAGAAACACCAAAGAGGTTGTTCTAATTCTTCATGAGAGAAGCATAGATTTCCCAGTAGCGAGAAATGTACTGAGATGATTTGTAAGCCGACTTATTGAGAGAGAGAGAGAGAGAGAGAGAGAGAGAGAGAGAGAGAGAGAGAGAGAGAGAGAGAGAGAGAGAGAGAGAGAGAGAGAGAGAGAGAGAGAGAGAGAGAGAGAGAGAGAATGCTGCAGATGGCTGGATGACCGAGTAGGCGGAGCTTAGCATGGAGTGTAGCAATCATCGAGAAAAGGATATAAACACGAGCTGGGGAGTGGCCAGAGAGAGAGAGAGAGAGAGAGAGAGAGAGAGAGAGAGAGAGAGAGAGAGAGAGAGAGAGAGAGAGAGAGAGAGAGAGAGAGAGAGAGAGAGAGAGAGAGTGCGCATGTGCACGTTAAAGCTGAACGTTCCCCGCTGCAGGTCAAGTGGTGTTGATGGATGTATTGTTTCTACACGGTTTCATTCTGTCTTTCTCTCGTATCTTCTTTCTTGCACCGTCTTCTTTCTTTTTCATCTTTTATTACAGGAAGCGAAGAATCAATGAGTTGCCAGAGGAAAAATGTGATGATAACTTTCTTTCATCTTCCTGTGTCTCATCTTATTACCTGTGTAGAATATTCTAACATTTCCTTCATTCATTCGTTTTAGAGTATCATGACTGTAATACCATTCATTCCCAATATACAGTCCAGTCGTGCTCTGACCATAACACACATCTCTAATGAACGAATCACTCCACTCTAGGTTTATCACACACTCCTTGTTTAGTACCCCCGACTTTAACCTGTAATTTTTCTGTCCTGACTCATCATGATATCTAGCTCTAAACTATACACCCTCAAACATTTCAGCGTTTTGTTTAGACTACTTCAAAAAGTTCGTGGAAACAACAAGAGTTTTCAATAGCACTTTCGTGATCACAGTGATGGTGCAAGTTGATAGGAAACAACACATATAATAATCCGTAGAATCGTCTCTGTGGTGTTTGAAACTGCTGATGAGAGAACAAAGCGTTTGAGATCACATACAGACGCACAAAGCCCTTATCTCCTGCACTCACCTGCTCCCTCTAACACACACACACACACACACACACACACACACACACACACACACACACACACACACACACACACACACAAACACAAACACACACACTCCAGCAAACAATACACACCCTCGCGTCAAGGCACTGGCATAACATACAGCATACACATCACATAACATATCACCCACATATCGCACGGCTGGTGAGAGCGGAAGGACTGGAACATTTGATTGACTATGATTCTTTTTGCGTATGTGTGTGAGGGGATTAAGGAACGGAGGGAAAATCCAGTGTCAAAGGGATGTAGGGCACTGGATGTATAAGAAATGACTCCCTCTCTCTCTCTCTCTCTCTCTCTCTCTCTCTCTCTCTCTCTCTGAAATTATGACATATTGGTATTATAATTCAAATCAAAAGAATGTATATATTTAATTATTTTATCTAATGTTTTTTTTTTCTTTTCCTTTTTTTCCCGGAAGATCATACGGCTCATGTCACTTCCTAAAAAATATTAAAAAAATAAGTTGAGCACCTGCTAATGAAAAGGAAGGGAAGGTAGACTAACACGCAGACGAGTCACCCGGAAATAGGAAAGGAGATTCAGTCAGGAACAGGAATCCTTCATATCAATAACTGGTGGCGAACTTCCGCTCACTAGCGCCCTTTGTATTCAAATAAAAAGAACCTCGACTCGTGCCTGCCTGCCTGCCTGCCTGCCTCACTCAGCCCTGTGGCGTAGGACCTCATTATTGCAGTGCCAAACTCGGTCAATTACGGTGTTTACTCAGTGCCTCGCAACAATGATGAAAAAAATTTTTTGAATTATTAATATTTTTCTTTTTTACGTGTTGCAGCTAATTTTCTAATTAGTCTTCATTGTTCCGGTTTCAAATATCGGTCAGTTACCAGTGTTTAGTTAATGCCTCACTTAAAGCTAATAGAAATAGACACAAATCATTGATTTTTTCACGAGTTTTATCCAATTTCTACTTCGCCTTAACACTATTTTCTCGTTGTTCTGGTGCCAAAACTGGGTCTGTTTGCGGAATTAATTCAACGCCTCATTTCCCGCTGTTGAAAAAGGAATACGTATAAAATATCATTAACATCACTTTTTTCGGTAATAAATTTATTCAATTTTATAACATCGTTATCATAAATTTGATCATTTTTTTGTGTGTGAGGGCAGAGTGCGAAAACGTAACTTAGTTACATTACCAAGTTTCAATCCTGCAACCAATTATTAGCATCTGGAAATACTGCGGTGGGGCGCTGAAACGTTTCCCATTAATCTGCTGCACCAAGCTTGCCGTGATTTCAATTTTGATTGTAGTAGCAACCAGCAACCAAACCTCGTCTGTTCAGTGATTGACTGACGAACGAGCAAATAGAATGTAAGAACAATTGACTGATTTTGTTGTCAAAGTGAACGTTACTCGATCGTTTCCCACTCTATAACCAAGGACCAGCATTGTTGACACGTGCGTATCTAACGTTCCATGCACACGCTCACGCAACATCAATCCCGGGAATAACAGTTAATCAAGCTCTGCCCTGTGTGTATTACTGCTATTCATTTGTCGTACCGTCAGTGGAAGCAATCACTAGAGTAAATGCCAGGATATATTTTTATCTCTCATACGCAAAATCTAGGAATGGGATATAATATTATGACGAACATGAAAAATTACTGTTTTTTTCTTCTTGATATTCATAATCATATTGTTAATCATTGTAATTTTCCGGTTAGTTTATTTATCTTACATGCTACATCGTCTTGTACGCATAACGTTAATGAACATACTACAGCTTGTGTATCCTAACGGTCTCCACTCTCCCTTCCATCCCCTACACACAACACACACCACATGGTTTCTCAATTTGATAAAAAAAAAAAAAACACCTTCGTGATGAACACATTCTATCTTTCCCCTGCAGAGAGCCCCGGGGAGCCACAGGTGGAAGTGGAGGGGAACGGCAAAGTTATGAGTGGGGATGAGGTGGCTCTCGTGTGTTCCTCTACCGGCGGCAACCCAGCACCGGAGCTGACGTAAGTACAAAGCGTGGACGAAGGAGTGTGGGTATTGAGCGCAGCCCAAGCGTATGACTCGAAATCTGCTGAAGTGCGAGTTAACAAAGCTTCTTTACGTATATAAAATCTCTCTCTCTCTCTCTCTCTCTCTCTCTCTCTCTCTCTCTCTCGGGACTTTAGAAACTGTAACTCTCGATACTTCATGCATTTTTAATTAAATTTGTTGTTTAAGTAGAATTAGGATTTCATCAGTGAAATTTACGAACGATAGATTTTTACAGATATATTTCTCTTAGGCTTTGGACTTTAAGAACTGAAATTGGGCGTGTTTACTTGGAACTACCCTACATTTACTTTTTTTTCATTCCCTTTATATAACTTTTCGCCTTTTATATAGAATCAAACATATGTCAACAAGCGTTTTATCCACGAAGTTAATGAACGATAAAATAATGCATGCGTGCGAAATAATGACCGTATTTGCCGCTTTACCGTAACCGCAAACCGTAACTTTTTTCTACCTCCATGAACACTCCATTTCGTTTAATTCACGGTGAAACTAAGATTTTGGGAAATTTGGTGGAATAAAGGCCCACCACATGTTTCCTGACGTGGTGTTATTAAATGGCGTGAGAAACATTGCACAGCCACTAATGCAATTATAAGGAGGATGCAGAGCAACACATGTAAAATCTTTAACATACTAACCGAGGGGGAAAAATCAATCTTGAAATAAACATTGAACAGGATTTTCGCAGCCAGCAATATATATATATATATATATATATATATATATATATATATATATATATATATATATATATATATATATATATATATATATATGTGTGTGTGTGTGTGTGTGTGTGTGTGTGTGTGTGTGTGTGTGTGTGTGTGTGTGTGTGTGTGCAATTCACCACGGTCGCACGCTGGTCACCCAGCCAGTCTTCCCCATTACGGAGCGAGCTCAGAGCTCATAGACCGATCTTCGGGTAGGACTGAGACCACAACACACTCCACACACCGGGACAGCGAGGCCACAACCCCTCGAGTTACATCCCGTACCTATTTACTGCTAGGTGAACAGAGGCCACACATTAAGAGGCTTGCCCATTTGCCTCGCCGCGCCGGGACTCGAACCCGGCCCTCTCGATTGTGAGTCGAGCGTGCTAACCACTACACTACGCGGTGTGTGTGTGTGTGTGTGTGTGTGTGTGTGTGTGTGTGTATATATATATATATATATATATATATATATATATATATATATATATATATATATATATATATATATATATATACGGACAATTTAGATGAACAAGAGATCTAAACTTCACTGCACTATAGGACAACTAACAGCACCAAAAGTAATGCATAAAAATTCTATAAGCATCTACATGAAGGGAATGAAAAAGAATAGATTCAAGGAAGAGCGGACGTGGCTGTAAAACAAGTAAAGATGTCTTCAGTGATTAATAATTAAGGAAAGATGTATTTACTAAGCAGCAAGCAAAGGATTTACATACACTAAACAAAGAAAACATTAACTCTTGAAATAAAGAGCGATTAGGATATTTCTTTCCTGTGATTTTAGCCATATTTCAAGGAACCCTCTCAACTTCCACGGTGAGGCTTTGAGCAATACCTTACAGAGCATTTTTCCTCCGTCACTGAGCTATTGTTTGCTTTATAATGACATGCGAAAATACCTCATGGGAAATTAGCAAACTCTATCCCTGCCGTCTCTGGTTTCGATTAAGATATGCACCGCTGCTTGAAACTCTGCCTTATGTGATTGATTTTATCCCTCGGCAGGATATACAAAGGGACTGAAAAGCTGGAGGGGCTGAGCGTGGAGACAGAGGGTGGCATAACCTTGGCGCGTGTCATGGTGGAGGTGAACGCGTCAGACAACGGAGAGAAGATCACGTGTGAGGCTTCCAATCTCGCTACCAGCATCCCCGTGGCCGGCCAGACCATCCTGAAGGTGAACTGTGAGTATCCTTCCTTCCCTTCCATTCCATTCAATGTTTAGTGTGTTGTTCTTAAGTGTGACTCGCTCTTGCATCCATCTCACTGCTCGCTCTCTCTCTCTCTCTCTCTCTCTCTCTCTCTCTCTCTCTCTCTCTCTCTCTCTCTCTCTCTCTCTCTCTCTCAAGAATAATAATAATAATAATAATAATAATAATAATAATAATAATAATAATAATAATAATAAGCAATAATAAAAATAATAATAATAATAATAATAATAATAATAATAATAATAATAATAATAATAATAATAATAATAATAATAATAATAATAATAATAATAATAATATTAATTATTATTATTATTATTATTATTATTATTATTATTATTATTATTATTATTATTATTATTATCATTATATTACTATTATTATTATTATTATAAAAAAACAATAATAATAATTATAATAGTAATAACGACAATAATGATGATGACAGCAGAAATAACCACCAAATCACATTGAGAGTTGCAGCTTTTGGGTCAACTGTTGGTAATCACACGCCCTTTTGAATCTGATTAAGCTTAGTGGCCCTCATCGCCGCTACACAGTTCCCATGAGAGAAAATAAGACAGTAACAATTACACTTTAATTATCCCGATGTCTTCATAAAGCAAACCACAAGACTGTTCTGGAGTGCAACTATCTATGTACAAGATCCTTACATTAATCACTAAAGGGAGAGATACTCGAACATTCAACGGGTGCATATCCAACCAGCCATCTCTCTCTCTCTCTCTCTCTCTCTCTCTCTCTCTCTCTCTCTCTCTCTCTCTCGTTTTCTCCATTTATTAATTTTGTGAAACCAATCGGTGGGATTTTTTTTTATTTATATTTGTTTGTTTTTCATCGTTTGGGATAAAAGACAAAGCAGCACTGAAAGGCGGTTCCAATACATATGTATATTGGTATATTCTTACCGCAGAAAATATGAGCATTTTTATATATAGCCAAAAGCTTAATCCTTTGTGTACATAATGCCCTGTGCACTACAAATCAAACCGAGTACAGTAAAAGTAACAGAGCATAGCAAATAATGCAATATACTTTTTAATATGCACGGAGTCAAGAGAATGTTGTTGAAACGAACAGAAAGACACTGCAAAACTGGTACAGATGATAATAATACTGCATTTGGAGAGAGAGAGAGAGAGAGAGAGAGAGAGAGAGAGAGAGAGAGAGCACCTGAAGGCTACGCTAAAGGTGACCTGGCTGGAGGGGCGGCGGCGCCTACCTGGGCCCGGCATGAATGAACGTGACCGATCAATGAACAGTGGGCGGCGGTTCGCGGTACGCCTGCGCACAGCCGCGGCGGGAGCGGCGGCGACAGCTTTGTGAATGGAGAGGTTGCCATAGGAACGATAAGCGTCTGTTCTGCAGAGCTTCTTTATTCATGATCATTTATTGAATACTGCATGACTAATGAATGTAACATATCCTGTCTTTCTCTCTTAACTTTCGTCTTTATTAGAAGTATCATACAGACATTGGTAACTGACGGATGCTGCACACATTTCTACATTCTTGAAGGAAAAACATTGCACTTTAAATCATCATCGGTAATCAGAAAATAACCTTTTTTGTAAAACCCTACTGGCAAGCAAATGGATTGGATGTTTCAAGAAAGGGCGTATTACATACCGAATATCTTGAAATTTATTGGCAATTAAGGAAAGAACACATTTCATTTGAACTTGAAAAGCTGATAGCAAATTACACTCTACACTCATGGACGTATGATCAAGTATTTCGTTGTGTAATATACGATGTAGCTCACTATCTGGTGTATTTCAGATAAGGTGGCGAGGCCACTCCGACCATCCCATAAATAGATAAATAGCTAGCTAGCTAACTAAATAGATAGATAGATGTAGATAGATCAGTGGTTCCCAAACTTTTTTCTGTCATTTCCCCCTGCACCCAGTTCAACCTTCCAGATTTCCCCCTTCATGTGTATGAGAGAAAGAACAGTTAAAACACACTGAGACTATTTAATAATTTATTTTTCAAATGTACAAATATACTGATAAACTTATAGTTACAAAGTAAAGTGGATAGACAGCAGTTAGTAACAACTAAGCATAGCCATAGAAAGCGGTTAGTAATAAATAAAAGGACTTTTGATTTGACTTTGAGATGATATTTTAGTTAGTAGGTAGTGTAATTATTTCCCCCCCTTGGTAGTTTCAAATTTCACCCTAGGGGGAAATTTCCCCCAGTTTGGGAACCACTGAGATAGATAGTCATTGGTATATAGAAACATAGATGAGAAGAAAACGTTCCTTTGTTAGTGAAGCTTAACCATCATTCAGTGCAATTCAACTATTAGATTAATACAATAAAGAAACACTTGAAATTTGCTTTCCAGACACCAGCGTAAACCTCAGAGTTCAGATAAGCTGAAATTACATGAGATTAAGAATTGTATTTTAGATATGAATAATAAGGAGCGCTAGAAAAGCAGATCTACAACAGAGACAAATAAAATAATGGCAGCCATTACTGACTAAGCGCGGGAGAGACATTATCCATTCTCAAATTTACTATGGAAATTAACATGCTGAGAACAATCATTCAGTAAGTGCTCAATTATCTACGTCCTAAACGATTTTCTATACATAAGTTTATTTGACTAATAAAGTAATGGAAAGTCTTCACGAGCCGGGGTGGAATCTTGCATCGCCCATGCCTTTGATGCAAGCGAGAGTCATATTTACCATGCCTGTTCATAACTGCCACCCGTCGATTCCGCGGCCAGGTCAGCCAAGACCACCAAGACACAGTCACAGCTTGTTAGTGAAGTGTCCCTCCTTCCTCGGTTATATAGATTTCCCTTTGAAATCTAGTTGCCGGGAAGGGGACCGTAAAAACCAGGCTTACTAAAAACAACACTCTACAACTTGACTCTCGGTGTAAGGTGTTGGAAAATAAGGGTGCATGATGTACCAGATAGTTTTCCTGTTATGAACAAAGTAGATGAATAGTGTTGGTGCTTTCTTTTTCTTTTCTTTTTTTCCTTTTTTTTCATTCACTGCTATGGCCGCCCTTTTCCTGTTTTTAACAAAGATGTCCGATATATTTGCCAATGATAGCGACACGAATAATCATGACTGATATATGATTTCTTGTACAAATCATCTTTAGAAAAAATATTGCTCTCTTTGTTCGTTTCAAAACCACCTTTTAAGAACACCGAAAGAGAAAATAAAACAAGTTTTTTTTCTAGAATATTGAACAATTTGAATCTGGTGTAAAAAGAAATGTCGAAACACCTTCCAGAGAATATGAAAAAAAAAAAAAAATCTAGCAGAGAAAGGAGTTAACACTCAGGAAAATGAGAAAAGAAAAGACCGACTAGAAATTATGAAGATATGAATGCACTAAAGTGGCACTCCAGACTTCTCAGACAACTCATTTCATTCTTTCAAATTTCCTGACATTACTAAAACATTGAAAATTATGAGATTTAGACCAGAAACAAGAAGAAAGCATTGCTCTCTCTCTCTCTCTCTCTCTCTCTCTCTCTCTCTCTCTCTCTCTCTCCCTCCTATAAAATCATATCTTGAATCCAAGAGAATATCCATTTTCACACTAATTAAACCTTAAAGTTCCATTGTTTCCAAGCCGATTCATGTTCATTGGCAAAGCCAGCATGCTAAATTACATAGCGATGCATTTTCTTCTTTCTTATTCTTTTCAGTCGTTTCCTCAAGCAAATTTGTTTCCCTAAGTGGCAACATATAAATAATGCCTGAGATGTCCACCTTTCTATCTACCAAGTTCTTACTCCCGGCCACTTGGCGATATTATTTTGACATTTCAGCCTTTAATAATATGTGTCAGGTCAGCGCCTGGAGGAGAAAATATTATTTTCAACGTCTGCCCACGTCGTGATTGTCCTCTCTCTCTCTCTCTCTCTCTCATCCGTCGTCCAACGCCCACATGCGAACGCACAAACGTACAAACTTTCATTGATACCCACACACCTGCGCGCGCATCCCTAGCTCTCTCCATTCATTAGTCCGGCTGGCCGGGCGCTTCTTCCCCGCCCCTCCCACCAGACCCTGGAAGCCCCACCGCCCTCCTTCCCGTCCTCCTCACCCTCTTGCCTAATACCACCTCCTCTCTTTCACCAGCGCCCTTCCTCTTCAAATTCTCTTTCACCACGTTTCCTCTTCGAACTCATCCGCCATATTGTTCTTTTCTAATGCCCTTTGTTTTTCACCGCGAATTACCTCACAACACTTTCTCCTCATTCTCCATCACCGCCAATGACGCTGCATCCCTTATTTTTCTTAAATCTTTTCCTCCCTCCCCCCATCTCTCTCTCTCTCTCTCTCTCTCTCTCTCTCTCTCTCTCTCTCTCTCTCTCTACGCCTGCGCCGCACCAGTATCTCGCAACATTCAAGGGACACTGCTGTTAACCCATCAATCCCGCCCGCACACGCCCTCTTCTCACGATCACACACACACACACACACACACACACACACACACACACACACACACACACACACACACACACAGATAGATAGATAGATTTCACACACACAAAATAGATCGATGGATAGTTTTCACACACAAGCCTCTAAAATATTCCCAGGACATTCCTTCTCCTAGACTTTTTTTCTTACTTCCCTAGCAACCTGAACTTCCATCTCATTTTCCTTTCCCTCCAACATTTTTCTGTCTGCCACCCTTCCTAGCACCCAGCACTTCACCTCACCTTGCCCCTCCTCGCCTCCCTTTATACTCAACTTTCACATACGTCGCTATCAGTATCCCTCCCTACCATGACCTATCTATTATCCTTTGTTCCCGATTTAGCATACATTGTTTCCCTCACTCATCGCCTCCCACTATGCCTTACACAGATCCTGCCTGGGATGTGCGAGGATGGGCCAGCCCTCGTAGCGTGGAGGTAGGACACGTGGCCAAGCTGACCTGTGAAACGTCCTCCAGTGTGCCTCCTTCAGTTGTCACCTGGCACTCCTCAGGCGCCGCCCTCACCCAGCAGTCATTCAAGCACTCCCAGGGACAGTTCGGCGGCACAGTCACAAGGTAAAACATACAAATAAACAACACAAGGGATTTAGTCACTGGTTACAAAACAATGACGTGGCGACACACATATCATCTCACCTTACTCAAAGGATTATGTTTTGCGGAGGTTTTTTTTTTTTTCTTTTTCTTGTCATTATTATCCCTGTGTTTCTCGTGCCCTAGATCCAAGGTGCGTGTACGTGTGCGCGCTGAAGACCAAGGGCGCGTCATTACCTGCGAGGCTGACAACGGCCTGGGTGTCACCGTGGCCACCAATATCACCCTCGACGTGCTGCGTAAGTATCACCACCCTTGCCTCGGCCTTGTTATTTTGTATTGTTTATATTGAGTATTTATCGGCTTTATGCAACTGTTTTTCCATGTCTTGTAAGATATTGTAATATCTTTCCTCGTATGTCATTTTCTTTTTTTTTTTTTTTTTTTTTACCATTCCTGAAATGTGATTGATATCATTATCGATCCTAGATTTAAACAAGCATCTCGTCTCGAGCCTCGTGTCCCCCATCACTGTTTTTGTATTATATATGTTGCTGTGTGGACGAAATGCTCTGCTGTTTTACCATTTATGCATCTTTTTTTCAGCATATGTCATGGATGAGTATATATTTATTATTTTCTTCCTTTCTCTACATTATAAGTGTTCCTCATTCATTGTTTTATACGAGTTTTTTTTTTTTCTCTCTCTCTCTTTATCTTGTAACTAGTAGTTGTGGATATTTTGTACTTTTACTAAGTTTAAGTCATCCCTCCTCCCACTGCATATCTATTTCCCAGAATTGGCTGAGCGTGCACCTGTTCATTTGCTTTCACTTTTGCTCTTCGATTGACAGGATTTTCAGAGCTTTCCCCGCCGCCTACTATTGTTTTACTTAACTCGCTGCTCTTGCTGACCTGCTTGCATAATAGACAAGCGCTGGCAAACACCGATCTAATTGTTTCTTATTTACCGCTGCATTATCAACAAGGTTCCCATTTTTTATATATTTTCTGAAGGGTGGATGAAAGAGTACTAACTAATTAATTATTCAGGAAAAGCAAAGGTAAGGCATTGTTTTCTTGGTAATATTCAGTTGGTTCATAAATTAGCAGGTATTCACACTCGGTCAGTCAGTTTTATTCTCGCCTGTCCTGAGCCTCCGAACGTCATCGAGCAGCATTTTCTTAGCCACTCGTATCAAAACAACGGCCGACGAGGCGGGAGTGTAGGAGAGGACGGACGTTTGGAAGGAACGCTGATGGGACCTCGTCAGTTGTTCATCTTTAACACGCGTTACGTAAAGAAAAACAACCGTGGGTTTTTGCCAGTTCCAGTAAAACATATATGATAAAAATTATCCCACTGGAAACACACACACACACACACACACACACACACACACACACACACGGCCCGGTAGCTCAGTGGTTAGAGCGCTGGCTTCACAAGCCAGATGACCGGGGTTCGATTCCCCGGCCGGGTGGAGATATTTGGGTGTGTCTCCTTTCACGTGTAGCCCCTGTTCACCTAGCAGTGAGTAGGTACGGGATGTAAATCGAGGAGTTGTGACCTTGTTGTCCCGGTGTGTGGTGTGTGCCTGGTCTCAGGCCTATCCCAAGATCGGAAATAATGAGCTCTGAGCTCGTTCCGTAGGGTAACGTCTGGCTGTCTCGTCAGAGACTGCAGCAGATCAAACAGTGAATTACACACACACACACACACAGAGCACCATGGAACAAAAACGTGCTCTAATGAAAGTGTTTGATGAAAGGCTGGCTCCCGGCAACCACAGATCATCTCGCTTGAGTCTGACCTCTTTACACCACACCACTTCACTCCACTCCATTACTCCCACTTTCAGCTTCACCTTGCCCAACACCATAGACCAAGACTCACTTTTCATTATTTCTACAGACGGTCCCATGTGGGTCTTCACACCTGTCAAATTCGTCGACGTGCAGGAAGGTAACGACGTGACTCTTACAGCATCCGCAGAAGCCAACCCAGGCCCTGTTAAGTACGTTTTCATTTCCTAAAGCTAATTATGAATATATTTCCCTCGAATATTGTTCTTATCCTTTGCAGCGATGCTCCCAAATCATTCCCTCCTTCACTTAATCTAACTGTCATTTGCTCTCAAAATATGCATGCTAAAATAGTAATTGCGCGTGACTGATCTTGCCGTTCCCATGTTACAGGTACAAGTGGTATCACGGGCGCCAGAAGCTGGATGGGATTGAAACCGAGACTGGTGATGGATTGTTGAAGCTCGAGAAAGTACAGCGTGACATGGGCGGCAACTACAGCGTCACAGCCAGCAGTGTGCACGGAGCTATCAGCTCTTCGTTCACCGTTAATGTTTTGTGTACGTATTGCCGCTTCTATTATCTTCTGAATAATATAAAGATTGATGGTAGTGAGGTACAGATAAATAGGCAAAACAAAACAAAAATAATAAAACACGGGTATATGTCCAAAATCACTATAAACTCGCTTATACTTTCCTGACGTGGCTAGAATACCTGGCGCTGATTATTTTTAATCACCCTCCCCTCCCCTCCCCTCACACACGTGTGTGTCGCAAATTGATAGATAATAACACCGTCACCGATTGTTGTTGTTGTTGTTGTTGTTGTGGGGGAGGTGCCTTTCTTTCAGTTTATTTGCCGGTTAGCTTTACTAAGTTCAAGTAATAATGTTCCCTATTTATTTTGGGTGGTAAGCGCAGGCAGTTGGCTCTATTTATCTATTTTTGCTCTAGTTTCTATTGCTGAAGGGGAAAAAATGGGAAATATGGCCGCGTAACAATTGATATCATCTCTATTTTCTTAGAGAGGAAAAGGAGAAGGGGGCAAAATGACAACAATGAGATTTACAACAGAAAATGGTGTACATTATTTAAAAGTGCATCAAAATTTAATAAAAAATAAAATTGTTTCGTCCACCATATTGTTTGTAATTATTCTGGTAAGTGAACATTTATCCAAAACAAGGCGCCCTCTTCTTATTCTTGATATCTTCCTTAATATTTTACCGAAATTCAAACGACTCTCTTTTATTAAACACACACACACACGCACACACACAGCGGAATAACAAAGTGAAAAACCCAACAATAATGAGGTTTTCGCGATGACAGACGGTCCCCGGAATATGTCGGTGCCTGAGCGGGTGCTAGCGGACCGAAATGAGACTGTGAGCATCCAGTGCGTGGCGGACGGCAATCCAGCCCCTAATGTGACCTGGAGCAGGGCAGGGGACGACACCAAGTAAGTGTCCATCAAACTGTCGTATGGTACGGTGAGTGTGATGAAAAATATTGAACGGCTTTCACGATCAAATCATACTCTCTCTCTCTCTCTCTCTCTTAGTAATATAACTTACATGAGTGGTGCAGTGGTGCTTAGTATTTCTTTGTACAGCCGCTTGACCTGCATCTCCTTCCACAGCTCCATTCTGGCAGCAGGCGTCGGTGACGCTCAGCTAGTGGTGGACTGGGCGACACCAGCTGATACAGGCGTTTATCTTTGTCATGCCACCAATGAGGTGTCCACAAGTGTTTCACCCGCTCGAACTGTCCTCGTCGTACCTCGTGAGTTTATAAACCTAGAGGATGGTTGAAAATAGTCTAAAACTTTGTGCTTACCCAAGACACGTGTAAATTCCCGTCACGGTTTCAAGCACTGTCACTCACCCGGTATAAACGGTGACTATTGCCTTGACCACTCGACCAAATATTTGAGAGACGTGCACGACTTGAAGACTTCTATAGCTTCTCTATATTGATTTCAGTAGATATTTAACCACGAACGACAGAAAATAGAAGGGAGAACCATTATCCACTCTAAATTATATACAATGTTGTCCCTTTCCCTAAAATTTAAGTTTTAAAAGTAGATGTAAGGAAAATATGTCACGAATTCTTTGTGTGCAATTGAATAACAAAACCAAAAATCATATTGTTCACTTTTTTTCAAACAATTCTTTAATAATTTCCATTCCTTTCTTATCAATTTTCCTCGCAGTTGCCTACTCAAAAACTATTGGTAATAAGATTTCTTCCCGGCATGCAGAGGCCCCTAGCAGACCGACCACAAGTCTAGACGGTTGGTACTCTTGGGAAGATGATATAGAAGAGGATGGAGCAGTGTGGACAGGCACAGCATGGGCAGTAATGGGTGGCGTGGGTGTATTAGACTGCCGTGTGCGTGCTTCTCCTCAACCTTCTTTCCAATGGACAGATGCTGACGGTCTTCCCATCATCACTGGAGACAAATACTTAATCCATTTTCCTCAAGTAAGGGGAACATTTCACTCTACCTACTCACCATCATAAGTTAACTGTTAAGCGATATTAGTATTTCGAATTAACACCCCATGTGTAGTTTCTTTGGTGGAAAGTCTATTCTCTCTCTCTCTCTCTCTCTCTCTCTCTCTCTCTCTCTCTCTCTCTCTGTGTGTGTGTGCGCGCATTTACCTAGGTGTATTGTACAGGGTTCGAGCAGGACGCATAGTGTCCTGTCTCCATGTCTCCATTTATCCATTTTTTTTCTTTAAAGTTATGCACATTATGTGCTGTAACAACTTCATCACCCAGTGCATTCCACTTTTCCACCTTTTTATATGAAAAATTATATTTTCCAATATCCTTCACAAACTGCCTCATTCTAGCCTTCTTTACATGTCCTTGTCTTTCCAACTTCTGTCACCAGCACCAGATCTTCCTTGTCAATCTTTTCAATGCCATTTACTATTTTATACATTGTTATTTGGTCTCCTCTTTCTCTTCTATTTTGTAAGGTTGGCAGTCCCATTTCCTTCAGCCTTTCCTCATATGTTAGGTCCTTTAATTTCAGCACCATCTTTGTAGCTATCTTCTGGAACCGTTCTAATCCATGTGTATTTACCTAGTTGTATTTACCTAGTTGTAGTTTTACAGGGCCTGGGCTTTATGCTCGTGTGGCCCCATCTCCATATCTACACTTATCCAATTTTTCTTTAAAACTATGCACACTCGTTGCTGACACCACTTCCTCACTCAAACTGTTCCAAGTCTCAACACATCTTTGCGGGAAACTATATTTTTTAACATCTCTCAAGCATCTTCCTTTCCTCAGTTTTTTACTAGTATCTATGCAATCTTGTGCTTTGAATGTCATATTCTTCTCTCAGGATCAGTTTCTCATTATCCACATGATCCATTCTGTTAATCAATTTATAAACTTGTATCAGATCCCCTCTCTCCCTTCTCTGTTCCAGGGTTGGTAGATCCTTAGTCTTTAGTCTCTCCTCATATGTCATCCCTTCAAATTCTGGAACCATTCTTGTGGCCATTTTTTGTAGTCTCTCCAACTTCCTTATACCTATGTTTCTTTTTATAGGGGGTCCAAACAACTCATGCATATTCCAATCTGGGTCTTATTATAGTACTTATTAATTTCTTCATCATTTCTTTGTCCATGTAGTGAAATGCTAATCCAATATTCCTTAGCAAATTATATGTCTCTGAAAATTCTATCAACATGGCTTACCGGTTGATTGTTTTCTTCCATCGTCACTCCCAAGTCCTTTTCCTTTTTTTACTTTCTCCAGTTCTACTCCATCTCCCATCTTATAGATTCCCACTGGCCATCTTTCACTCTTTCCCATTTCCATGACATGCCTTTTGTCCACATTGAATTCCATCTCCCACTTTTTACTCCATTTCCAGATTTTATTTAGGTCTTCCTGCAGTATTTCACAATCCTTTTTTTGCTTTATAACTCTGCACTGTTTCACATTGTCTGCAAACAGATTTATGTATCTGTTCACTCCCTCTGGCATGTTGTTTATGTATATATGAGAAAAAGTACTGGTGCCAATACTGACCCTTGTGGCACTCCACTTTCTACTGCTCTCCACTTGAACTTCATATCTTTAACTATTGTCCTTATTTCTCACCCCCTCAAATAATTTTCCATCCATCTCAATGTGCTGCTTCCTTTTAAGCTATCCTTCTCTAACTTCCACAGTAATCTTGCATGTGTGTGTGTGTGTGTGTGTGTGTGTGTGTGTGTGTGTGTGTGTGTGTGTGTGTGTGTGTGTGTGTGTAATTCACCACCTCGGTCGCCTGCTGGTCACCTAGCCAGTCTTCCCCATTATGGAGTGAGCTCAGAGCTCATAGACCGATCTTCAGTTAGAACTGAGTCCACATCAACTCACAACACACCGGGAAAGCGAGGCCACAACCCCTCAAGTTACATCCCGTACCTATTTACTACTAGGTGAACAGGGGCCACACATTAAGAGGCTTGCCCATTTGCCTCGCCGCTTACCGGGACTCGAATCCGACCCTCTCGATTGTGAGTCGAGCGTGCTAACCACCACACTAAGCGGTGTGTGTGTGTGTATGTGTGTAATTCACCACGGTCGCCTGCTGGTCACCCAGCCAGTCTTCCCCATTACAGAGTGAGCTCAGAGCTCATAGACCAATCTTCGGGTAGGACTGAGACCACAACACACTCCACACACCGGGAAAGCGAGGCCACAACCCCTCAAGTTACATCCCGTACCTATTTACTGCTAGATGAACAGGAGCTACACATTAAGAGGCTTGCCCATTTGCCTTGCCACGTCCAGGAATCAAATCCAGGCCTTCTCAGTTGTTAGCCAAGTGTGGTAACCACTACACTACACAGTGTGTGTGTAATTCACCACGGTCGCCTACTGGTCACCCAGCCAGCTTTCCCCATTACAGAGCGAGCTCAGAGCTCATAGACCGATCTTCAGGTAGGACTGAGACCAAAACACACTCCACACACCGGGAAAAGCAAGATCAAAACCCCTCAAGTTACATCCTGTACCTACTTGCTGCTAAGTGAACAGGGGCTGCACATTAAGAGGCTTGCCCATTTGCCTTGCCACGCCTGGGACTCAAACCCGGGCCTCTTCGGTTGTGAGCTGAGTGTGCTAACCACTACATTACACTGTGTGTGTGTGTGTATTTACCTAGTTGTAGTTTTACAGGGCCTGGGCTTTATGCTCGTGTGGCCCCGTCTCCATATCTACACTTATCCAATCTTACTTTAAAAGTATGCACACTCGTTGCAGACACTACTTCTTCATTTAAACTGTTCCACGTCTCAATACATCTCTGCGGGAAACTATATTTTTTAATATCTCTCAGACATCTTCCTTTTCTCAGCTTTTTACTATGCGATCTTGTGCTTTGGATGTCATATTCTTCTCTCAGGATTAGTTTCTCATTATCCACTTGGTCCATTCCGTTGATCAATTTATAAACTTGTATCAGGTCTCCTCTCTCCCTTCTTTGTTCCAGGGTTGGTAGATCCATAGCCTTTAGTCTCCCCTCATATGTCATCCCTTCAAATTCTGGAACCATTCTTGTAGCTATTTTTTGTAGCCTCTCCTATTTCCTTATGTGTTTCTTTTTATGAGGGGTCCACACTACTCATGTGTGTGTGTGTGTATTCACCTAGTTGTATTCACCTAGTTGTAATTTTACAGGGCCTGGGTATCATACTCGTGTGGCCCCGTCTCCATATCTACACACATCCAACTTTCCTTTAAAACTATGCACACTCCTTGCTGACACCACCTCCTCACTCAAACCATTCCACACCTCCACACATCTTTGTGGGAAACTATATTTTTCACATCCTTCATATTTTGCTATCTTTTACTATGATCTTGGTTCTACTTAAGTTTTCCTCTCTCAACATCATTTGCTCATTATCCACTTCATCCAGTCCATTCAACAGTTTATAAACCTGTATTAAATCTCCTCTTTGTTCCAAATACATTCATTTCTTTTAATCTCTCCTCATAGGTCATATTCCCTTGGCTATTAATGTCTTTTTCTTAAAATCATGAATATGCTGACCACTTCCACGTCTCTATTCCATGTAGTTCTATAGTGGCCAGCTTTTTTTTAGTTTTTCCCAGTTTTCCTCTCTCTGAGATCATTTTTAACATTCTTGGTGTAACAGTCCTTCAAGGTAGGCAAATTCATTTCTTTTAATCTCTCCTCATAGGTCATTTCTCAATTCCGGAACCATCTTATTTTGCGTGTTTTTATATGCTTATTTCACTTGCCACCATTTGAGATCATTTTTAACATTCTTGGTGTAACAGTCCCTTCATTCTCATCTTATTTTGCACTTTTCTGTATTCTTGAAATCTTTTTTTGTTCTGATAGTTTATCTATTCTTATTTTACTCCCCTTAGTATTTTGATCCAGAGTAAAATATTATTTAAGATAGTAACTACTCTGAAATATAACATCATTAATCAGTAATCAGGCAACTTGGAGTTATGAGATTTTGCTTTGTAGCAAGTCTTTATGTGGCACCTCCAGTCTGATATATCTTCCTTTTTTCTTTCATATACTGGTCACAACAGCATAATCAAATACAGACAAAAGACCTATTAGTTTCTAATTTTTCAGCTTGTGGATGATGTTGTGGAGTGGTCATCTGTGCTTGAGGTGAAGGACATCACTCAAGAGGACTTTGACAACTTTACTTGCACCACCACCAACTCTCTAGGATCCTTGGACTTCCCTCTCTCTCTCAATCGACACTCTCGTCCTGGTGCTGCTCCCCTTGTCCTAAATGTAAGTTCTCTTTTCTCATTGAACACTATTAGTAAATGGCATATTTTCAAAGTAAACTATCCAAGTATACCTTAAAATTGCACAATTCAGATTCTGAGACATCCATACCATCTGCATTTCAAGCTTAATTTATTTGCTCTCAGGGATGTATGTTACTCACTCCCTGATTGATGGCTAGTGCCTTTCCTCTGAATAATAATCATGCATGTGCAGGTGACTGTAGTGAGCGACTCTGGTGTGATAGTGACCTGGAATGATGTAACTGAAGGTCCAGCACCTGCAGGCTACACCATCAGACTGCGCAGTGATCAACACCCTCAGTATCAGGTGAGCAATAGTCACACACCACCATTTCTAACCTATCATGTATTGCTGTGTTTGTAATTATCATGATCCACATTGAAACTATTAAGGATTTATTATTTGATGTAATGTGCAAATAAGTCTAAGAATTTGTAGGACATCAATTGAGAGCTCTCTCTCCATGTGCAGTTGGTAGACGTACCAGGGACCAACACCAGTAGCTGGGAGGTGAAAGGTCTCTCTACCGGGGCTAAGTACTCCTTCACTGTGCAGTCTTACAACCAGAAGGGCCGCCCCTACCACACCTCCCCTGCCATTGAGGTCCTCATGAAAGGTACACTTGTTTTTCAACAGTTGTCTCACTATAGTTACTGATCAATATTCCAGAGATCCTAGATGCATCTTTCATCTTTTTCATAACTTAATTATAATGTGAAGCATTCTTTGAAATAAGATGAAGCAATCCATATATTTTAAAGATAATGTATATTCCTTTTGACAGCTGATTATGAGATGGATGAGGAGACTTCAGATGAGGCTAAGAAGACTGATGATGAACAAGTGATAAAGAGGCCTCAAGGCATCTCACTGTTCATGTTTGTTCTCATTGCACTCACGGGCGCTGTCCTCTTTGTACTGAACATCACCGGTGTCCTCTGCTACCTTCGCCGCCGCTCTTTCTTCCAAGGCCTTTCAGGTAAATATCTTTACTAATTGTTCTTGGAAACTACTAGACATAGTTTCCACATTTAATATTTATTATTCCACAACAGGAAAGTATGAGATTTGTACTTTAGTTTACTTTAAGAAACTTTTGATCCACATTCTAGGTGAAAATTAAATCATCCAGTGAATAATTAGTTGCCTTTAAGGTTAATAATATTTGTCTCCCAATCTGTCCATTACAGACGGTTCCTCACGCAAAGACTCTGCATATGAGGTCCCATCTCCATCTCTGGTCGACCACCTGTCACTGAGTTCTACCGACGACATCCCACCTCCTGACTACGAGGTAACACCTCCGCTGCCCCAACAGGTAACCATTCCGCTGTCCCGGGTTATAACTGATTGCTTGTCCTCGTCCCAGTGCACGGCACTAGTGTCCTGCTAGTGTGAGGCCAAGGAGACTTTCTTTCCACGGAGAGAGAGAGAGTTGGTTGCCCAGGGCTCAGAAAGGGACGGACAACATCTACTGTATGGCCATAATTTGTGGATCTTCAAAGGGGCTGAATCCCTGACACAGACCACAAATATTGCAAACATTGACATGCACTCGTTCATATACAAATGTTCTAAGTACACACTTTCAAGGTAATGAAACCCACCCGGGACCTCGAAATAGATACCTGCATTACTGCTAGAATAGCATTAAGTAGACGTGTGTACACTTCTGGTCTGTAAGATTCACCCCTCCCTGCCTATCTACTATGAGCAAATTCTGTGAGCAAGCTCTAGGACCTTTGACTTCATTCAAGATGACTACTTAGTCCTCGGCCCAGGATTCCTCTCTCCCTCTCGACCTGATCCTAGCCTTCCTCTCCCAGTGCTAAGATCCTGGTGTCTTGTTTGAACTCAATTTCCACCATCCTGGACTGCAAAGAGCTCCTAGGCCTTGTGTTCTCACCCTTAGTTTGGTGATGTGCTTCTGCCTTTGTTCAGTCCTACACTCCTGCATCCACTCCATTCATTCACTTATTAGATTACATTAACTTTCAACTTATACAAATATGCTGCCATGAAAATTGTCATATTACTTATGTGGACTGTCCTTCAAAATCTATCTTTCCTTATACTATATTACTATATCTAGAATTCAGTGTCTCGTAACACTTAAGATTTTTAATTCTCCTTTAACATATAGTTAAATATTATACTGCAGTTTCAATTCAAACAAAATTTAGGCCTCAATGACAAACATGTATGATGATGTAGAAATAAATGCTCTATCTATCACCTATAAGATATAAGTGTTTATAGGCCACCCACAATCACATGTTAGTGGGTACATTCTTGATCGCCTCTAACCATCAAAAACAAAGACAGCTTGCCTCTATATATCCCTCAAGTCCTGCATCATTATGTTACATGTTTGCAATTTTACGTGAAATTATTTAATTAGTCACTTTTTTTATACTGCCTCATTCTATACATGAAAATACCATTACATTATTTTTCATTTTCAGACACATTATACAAACTTATCTTCATCATACAGACTTAAATGCTCCTCCTTTTCTCTCCGTTCTATTCATTATTTCCTCCTTCCTCCTTCCTTCTTCCCCCTTCCACCCCCTTCCCTCCCTCCCTCCCTCCCTCCCTAAACTGCAACACTTTCAGTTGTACTCATCACTTGTCGCACACCTTTCATGTGCATCTCGGTCATTCAGTGTATATTAAACTCATATCCTGGCACTTTAAATTGACCAAATCCCAATGTTAGCCTAGAAAGCAAAACCTGGTTCTTGTTTTGATCCCATTTTAACTGTTGGGATATACATAAATTATTGCAGTGTTTTCATTCTTTGTATGCTTCTTCAGTGTCACAATATTGATGAATTTTCACTAATAATTTTGACCGATCAAAGATATGCACATGTCAAGTGTGCTGAGAAAGATAACTGTTTCTTCTCTGTGAACAAAACTCTGCAGTGCATGCATTCTTTTCCCTCACAGCAAGTGATGGGGACACTGGGCCGTGTCAGCTTTGGAGGCAGCCTAGTGGACGTAAGACGTGCTTCAGGTTCACGTGGTACTCCTTCACTGGCAAGGAGCAGCCCAATTGTCACCTCCTCTAGCACCATTTCAGCAGGACTTGACCTTGATATTGATGAAATCATAGCTCCTCCTGATGACTTTTCCAATGAACTCAACAGTATGCCATCAGGTGAGTGATTGCTCAGATAAACCAACCTTTTCACCTATACAGAGGTCCTGAGTTACAACTAAGTTCTGTTTGTATGCCACATCTTAAACTAGCTTTCAACATAGATCACAATTGTGCTAAGTAAGCATATATTACTCTCCTATGCTAATGCTATCATAACAAAATCATGATCTAGGACATAAAAACAAAACTACTGTACCTTTAAAATAACACGTGGAAGACATAAAGTAATTGGAAAATAATAGAATAAATCACAAACAAAGAAAGTTAGCAAATTATTATGTACTGGGGTAAGAAATACTAGTGTTGTAACCACAAAATGGAAGAAATCGAGACTGTCATAAACCAGACACCTTGTATGTATATATATATATATATATATATATATATATATATATATATATATATATATATATATATATATATATATATATATATGTATATCCCAAATATGACTTCATATTCATTTTTCGAATCATGAATTTTATGCCTTGCCACTATTTTTTTTTTTTTTTTTTTTTCCCACAATATTCTGTAAACCTGTTTTCAGAAAGGATTCAAGGAAATTTTTCCTCCTATTCAGATGAGATCATGTCTGGATGCCATGGACGCAACTCCTGGGCCGACCTGGATAACATGTCATCGTCAGAACAGCTCGTTCCTCATTCATCTGGGCGTGACTTGCCCATCAGTCATCACTCCAGAACATCTTACACTTCATCCACTTTCCACCACAGTCTGGAATCTCTTGATCAGTTGTACAGTCTAACACAAGAAACTAGACAACCTCTCACCCTTCCCAGGCCTCCATCACATATAATCTACCATGGGCCACCTCACTTCCAGCACCTGCTGCAGCATCAACAACACGAACACATGCACCAGATTACACAAGGAAGCCAACAACAGCAGCAGCAGCAGCAACATATGATAGTGCAGCAATGCCCACAGTACCATTTTCCAATGCCTCTAGATAGTTCTCAGGCCTTTGGTTATCCAAAGCATCTAACGCAGGAGCAGTACTACTTTCAGCAACAATCTCATTATCAGCCACATACATCAGAATCATCAGAACCTATGTCTCCATCCTATGCCAGCCTTGATCCTTCAATGTTGTATGCCCAGCACTCAACATTTTTCACAGACGGGTCCCAGTCTCTCTCAGCATTTCCTGGTTAGTTTTTATTTTAATGATTTATTATGTATTGTGAATTCAAGTACAAAAGTACCTCACTGCTTATTGAACCTTACACACTTGAATGTGAAATATTATAGGTAAATGTAGGTAGATGTAATCTTTTGGTACATTCTTATCATTGTTGAAATATATTTGTTTTGCCTCCATTTCCTTACTACTTTTACACCTGTGATAAACTAATTTTCTCAACAGAACAGCAGAGTGAAGGATCACCTCCAGTCCAGGCAACAGTGAGATTCTCCCTGTCTTAAACAGTTCTGCCATCCTGCCAGCTCATGTTGAACATGGAGGACTCTGCCATTACCACAGAATTAAGAGCTTCAACAGAATAAACACCATCACCATTAAATGTTGCACTTGATTCAATTTTTTATGGCAATGCAAATCAGTAACCAAGTCATAGGTTTAAGATTTCCATTAAAATTCCGTCTATCACATATACATTCTCTTCAGTACTCCATGAAGTATCTAAATCACTGCAGTGTACATGTTTCTATGTATAAAAACTTATTTGTCCACTTTTCCTGAAATGAACCCCTGCTCACCTATTTTTTGGATATAAAACTTTCATTTAAGATTATGAACTAACCAGTCAATACAGATATAGACATTCTTAATAATTGCCCATGCCCATTGCCCAAAAATATTAGTTATATATAATTCATTTATTAAGCAACATTTATAGTGTAGCTGGTCTACAACAAATTTTGAACATATTATTAACATGTGAGCATCCTATGAAGGAGTTTATTTAGTGGTGGTCACTACTGCAATAAATAATGCAGGGTGACCAAGGTATTGTCCATTCATCCCTCCAATTAAATGTACATTCTGTAAATATCCATTACATATCATCTCTTCCATCAACATATCAATTCAGTGAAATTCACCAAAATCACAAATTCACAATCATTATTGTGCCATGAACACATTATTGCATAATATAGATAATGTCACCACCACATGCCAATTGTGTGGTCAGAATAATTACTCGTAAGTCTACCACTGATTCTACAATTGTCTCATCTCATGTCTCTTGTCAGATGTGAACTTATGTGATTTCTTATTTGATGGACTTCCTTAGATTAAATTCTATCTGTGATATCTTGCTATATATTAATGGTTTTGAATAAGAAGTGTTGAGGTAGCATATGTCCATGCATTTATTTTTACCTGTGATTCAAGGGATGTTAGTTAAATGTTATATAGTAATTGTATGTGATATTATGTTGTTATGATTTGATGTTGAGTATTTTGCTGTGTTAGATAGGTCTTTTCATCGCAATGGCTCACTGCATTTCAGCTCAGTGGGTACCAAGACAAGTTAGCAAATGTCTAATTACAGGGCTCATATTAGATTATGAACTTATAGAGAACTTATTATTGAATAATGCAGTTAATGTTTTGTTGAGAATTTATTCTTAAATATTGTAGTTAAATGATTTGTTACAATCACAAGAGATTTTAATGTGACACAATATAATTTAAAATTTTAAAATGACAGGGTATTACAGAGTTAGGTAAATGACAGGTAATTATATATATATATATATATATATATATATATATATATATATATATATATATATATATATATATATATATATATATATATATATTGAAGATATTCTTATATGGTACAAAGTTTATATGTAAGATAATGAATGTAACTATATGCTGCAAAGTATTATAAGTATCCAACAAATTATCTAATAGATCTATAATTTTACAATGTTATTTAGAATAATATTTTTACACAGGCTCTCCTTTTGTTCACATTTATGGCTTATTGCATTTCTTAAACTTAGTTCGTAAACTCTTTCCTCTCTGATTTTTTCATCAATTTATCCCATTTTCATGATACATGCATTTGCATCCATTTTCATACAAATGATGTAGTTATAATTATAATATACAATATTTTCCAAATTATGGTCTCAAGAATACAACAACCACTTCCTGATTAGTCTTCTGTGTTGCTCTCCATTACTCAAAGTCTGAGATACTGTCCCTAAGTTCCCACCATTCTCATTTTTCTTGATACATTTCTCTGCTTCATTGTCTTAATCACAACCTTCAGTCAATTAATCTATAAAACCATCTCTAACTTTTAATTAGTCACCTCCCCAATCTTTTATTTTCTTTGCACCTAAATCTTAGTCCTCTACTTATCATTCATCACTGTAGCTTACCTCTGTTATCATTCCCACCTCAATAGTCACACACAAGAACGAACTTTTCTTTCTGTATCAGTATTTCACTTCATTACTATAGGTAGTACGCTTTAAGGCAATAATTTGTCAGCATAACAATATTGCACTATCGGTTATCTGATAATTACTTTTCCACATTATTGATTCTACAATGTCATCAATACTTTTGGTTGAAAACTAGCAGTAATTTTTTTTTTTTTTTTTTTTTTTTACGATAAAATTATAAACCTTCAAAATCCAACTTAGTTATTTTGCTTAAAACAACACTTTTCATTAGTGAAGAAACAAGATAAGCATTGAATTTGAATCTTCTTTCTAATCTTTTCAAGATAGATAGGAAAATAAAGATTTGGATTTAACAACTTTTTTATTTGAAATAACTATCGTTACTGCAAAACACTTTTTGTTTATTGTTTTGTCAATATATCTATTACCAGTTACTTATTATTGGTGATAAGGTTCTCATTGTCAATTTATCAATTATTGCAATACATATTCTTTTGTCATCACACACAGCATTTGTGACTCCTAAACCTCAATCTTTATAATGTACGAGTATTAAGCATCTCATCACATTGTTCTTTTGCTGTATTTACCCAACAACCCTTCCGTTATGCTTTTATCACAAATTTTGTAACCGCATTATGTATGTACTTGCAATTTTTCTCTCACTTCCATACACTATTCTTTCCATTCTTTGAAAACCAGACATTTTATTCGGCACTATGCTATGAATATGTTAAGTGTCAGTCCAAGACAGGCATGAATGTCTCCTTGTTTTGCATCTCTCTGAATGGATCAGTGAGAGAGGTATTTACATATCATATATATCATTGCTATTATTATTATTATTATTATTATTATTATTATTATTATTATTGTTATTAATACAAATATTATATATTGTATACAAATATACAAGGAAAAACTTCTATTGCCCTTATTTCCAGGATCCTTGTGCCTAAAGTGTGATAAATTAATTTCAGTCATTAATTTTCCTCTTCTTAAATCAGTTGCTTGGGATTTCATAATAGCCCCTTTATATATCTCAATAAACAGACTCCTTGTGATAAAAACACTTGATCAAACCATTCTCAGAATGAAAAATACATTTTCTATTATGACAATGGTATATGTATGGTGGGATAAAAGATACCTCCATTTCATAGGGCATAAACTCTGTTGTCCACTACTATAACAAACCAGGTTTTACCCACAATAGAACACACAACTTGGAAATTCCAAGCAAGGGCTCTCTGTTACATATATATATATATATATATATATATATATATATATATATATATATATATATATATATATATATATATATATATATATATATATATATATATATATATATATATATATATATATATAGGAATCCTCGTGATTCGACCCTTTCGTAGTTCGAATTATCCCCAATTCAAACTCATTTAATTAATACCCAATCCTCAAGGTTCGACCGACTGACTCGCCAAATCGACATTCATATGTCGCGCGCCACCCACCCAGTCAAAATCTGCTGCCACCCCAAATTCGCCGCAAACCCGCCAGGCAGAAGTGTAAACCAATGCTACCCTGTGTCATCACTAAGGCGGCGTCACACTAGCACTTTTCCGTCAACTTTTTCTGTCAACTTTTGTTAACAAGCTCGCTTTAGCCTTTGTTGCATTTGTCAACTGAAAACAAATATGGCGGCCCTTTCACCCCCAGCAAGCCGTTGCTATTTTTGGCCTTTAATGATCTCTATGAGAAACTCTTCAGACAGCTTTGTCCACTCGTAAACAACAGAGCTGCTCATCTTGGCCAGTTGTTTCTTGGAAGTTCTGCCTTGGAATGTCGTAGTCCCTGACAAATGTAAACAAACAACTGAACTACTTTTCACTGTTAGGCTAGGACAAAAAAAAAAAAAAAAAAAAAAAAAAAATATATATATATATATATATATATATATATATATATATATATATATATATATATATATTGTTACCTTCTCACCTGTGGTTGTCCGCTTTCACTGGCTGCGTCAGCTTCGTTGTCAAGGGTCCGGAGCACCCAGGAGCACATCAGCATGAGGCACACAATGGCAGGTGGGTGGCAGGCACCGCCGGACAGAGAAACACCAACTTACTCATGTCCTTTACTGAGTCCTCAGTTCACAGTACATCACAGGGCAGCCTCCACATACACACACAGGGCACTCAGGCACTCCACAGGCATTCCCAGGGGTGGGCACAACAGACCACAACAGCAGGCAGCACGTCTTAATAACAGAGCGTGCGTCTCCCAGTCTTGTCTTGCACGTGCTCTCTTGCAGACCGCCCACAGGGGCCACTTGCGTCGCGCACTAACACTCACAAAGCCAGCCTGCGCAAACACACATATGCACATACACACATTTGTAATATATATATATATATATATATATATATATATATATATATATATATATATATATATATATATATATATATATATATATATATATTAACTTATCAAGATTCTATTAATTTGGGTAAATCTTTCGAGCGGTTAATTAATCAAAGGTTAAGATCATACCTCGAAAGCAACGAAATGCTGGGTCCCCAGCAATTCGGCTTTCGTAGTAATGCTTCAACCGAAGACGCCCTTAATAGTATTATCACATATTTAGATGGAAACTCGTCCTTTTATAAATCTGCACTAGTGACAAAAGACGTGAAAAAAGCTTTCGATACAGTCTGGCGCACAGGATTGAAATACAAAATTTGCAACAACTTTGATCTGCCCCCCCTAACCCAAAAAATCCTGTGCAGTTTCTTGGACGAGCGAGAAACTAGAATCAGACACCAGGGCGCCTTCTCCGCTTATTTCTCTCCCCAGGCCGGAGTCCCACAAGGCTCCGTATTCTCTCCCACCCTCTACAACATGTATACCGCCGACCTACCCCGTCCCACCCACAATGATTCCTTAACAATTCAATATGCAGACGATGTAACACAATTGGCGCGCGCCAGGACGTTAGATCGCCTTACTGACAAAATTCAAGAAGAGTTAACAACCACAAGCTTATGGGAGCTAGAATGGCGCATCCACTCCCATCCTGAAAAATCTAAGGTTACCTACTTTAACAACAAATCCAAACAGCCCCGCCAAATTTCACTTTATAAAAACTTTCCAAACCCTGTACCCATCCCAATAAGCAAAGTCAACACTGTCCTTGGCCTCACCATCGACAAACACCTTAGATTTAATATCCATATAGATCAAAAAGTCGCCATTGCCTCAGGGGCCCTGAGCAACTTGGAACGTTTTCGCGACAGTACTTCTAAGCTGAAACTTCACCTTTATAAAGCTTTTATTCTTCCTCTAATAACATACTGCCCTCTTGCCTTGTCTCTCTCAGCCCCTTCCAATCTTCTAAAACTACAAAAGGTCCAGAACCGAGCAGTTCGTTTCGCACTTGGAACGAAGTGGTTCGATTTCCGGACCTCTTCATCTCTTCATGAGGAGTCCAACATCCTACCACTAAACATCACACTCTACAACAGAATAAACAAACAACTAAACACGTTCCCAGACAGACACACAGACACATACAACTTTCTGAAAAACCTTCCCCGACCACACAGACGTCTACCCCACACCACCCTCCTTGACCCCACAGATGAACCTCCTGATCCCATCTACAGATAACGGACTCCTCTTCCCCTCATTCATCCTCCATCTCACCTTTATTTCACTCCCTCTTACTAACTAACTCCTAACTCCCTATCACTTCTTCACTAACACACCTTTTTTTTCTCTATCCATCTTCCTTTCACTTCCATTCACACTCTTCCTCTCACTTATCTTCATTACTAACAGTACCACTCCAGGTGTCAGAGTGGCATCACCCACACCCCCATCACATGCCCCTTCCTACGGGAGTGGGCTCGCGTGCCAACGCCTAGTGGTGTTTTCATATTTTTTGTCTTATGGCTTTGTATTCATCTTTTTGTTTTTATGCATTATTTTTCCGTCTCGCAGCCTAGGCTTTAAGGGGGCACCGGACCACCTCCAAGGGTCGGGGACAGTATAACCGCTCCCCTCCCAGTGACGGCACGGCATGGGGCCCCGGCCGTCTGCATGACGTTCCGGTAGTGGCACCCCCTGTGTCTGTTACTGCGGAGCGGCCAGTACTGATGGAAGGTACTGTGAACGCACAAAACGCGGGAACATTTTCATCACCTCCACAGAGGTAGTTGGGAGCGGCCAATGCTGGGCGAATGACGAGAACAACCGCACCCCTCCCTCTGACGGCACGGCAATGGGGCCCCCCGGCCGTCTACATGACGTTCCGGCAGCGGCACCCCCCCGCGTCTGTTATGGAGGGGCCAGTACTGATGGAAGGTACTGTGAACGCACAAAATGCGGGAACATTTTCATCACCTCCACAGAGGACGCGGAACTGTTCGGTCATCTCGCCGTCACGTCATCCACCCTCACAAACATACCATCTCCCTGAAACCATCTCCATCCATTGACCCTTTTAATCCTTTTCTTTTATCCATAGCAGGTTGATCTGCCCAGAACAGGGTGATACTCCAGGACCGGACCACTCCCGGCGGACACCACCAAACACCAATATCCACTCATCACACTCATTTAATCACAAATAAAATATTCATATATCCCCTCACCAACTTCGCTAATAAAGTTAAACCATCCTACACCCCCAAATCACCAATTCTACTACTATCCGTGGTTCGGAACCCACGTAAAACTGTAGGTCCCTCCGCTATACGGAAGTACTTCTCACCCCATCCTCTCTATATGTCATCCTTTCCCCTTCTACTATCAAGTACTTCACTCTTCCTGCTTCACGGTGTTTGTTGTTTGCACTGAAAACGAGACGGTTTTGGCCGCCACTTCCGTGTGGGTGCGTCGCCCTCGTCCATGGCATTGACGGTCCTTTGCTCTTGCGTGCTCGGTAGTAGTGCGCTCTGCTTGGCTCCCCCTGGTCAGGTGCCGGCCTCCCTTGCCGCGTCCATCTCTTCTATAAAGACCTTCTATAATAGACCAAACGCTCAGTAATCACAAAAGTCCATCTTGCGCCTGGGTCAAGCCCCAGTGACTTTATCCTCTTACTGAAGCTCCCTTCTTATCACCCATCTATTCTTCTTCTATCCCCACTTCCCCCTCCCCATCTTTCCTTTTTTATTCTGATTCTGATTCTACCCCCACTCATTCTGCCTGAAGATGTTCCATGAAAAGGAACGAAACGTTGCAAACAACTCTACTTTTGGACAGCTCATCGGGGCTCTTACTGCTCAAAACAAAGAATTAATAAGACAAATAGAGAAAGCTCAGCAAAAACTGAACAATGCTGAAGTTGCTCACGCCTTCAATATCGTCTGCAAACAAGAGAATATATATATATATATATATATATATATATATATATATATATATATATATATATATATATATATATATATATATATATATATATATATTATACAAGAACCTATTAACCTTACATGTGGCAATTCCTCTATGAAACATAACTACCAATTTCCACCTATCATGCTCAACCATGAATCCATCTAATTCTAAAACTCCCTACAACTTGGTAAGTTCACACACATAATAAAATTGACTGTCATACATAAGTAAATAAAACAAAATACACACACAAACACACATGCTGACGACGCCACACCATCAAGACGTTGCTAAGCAATTCCCAGGGAAAGCGCTTCAGCCGGTGTTGGAGCCTGACCTAGACGCATGTGCAGGGCATAGGAGGCCATAGGGTTCTTGGCACTGTCCCTGAGAAGCCGTCCTGCATGCTTGCCTCCATTCCCGGCTTCCTTCACAGCTCCTCCACCCAGCTGATTTGACTTCACATATATGAAGCCATGCTATTGGTCAGAGAGAGAGAGAGAGAAAGAGAATATGATAATGAATAAGGAGAGAAGGAAAAACTTGTCTCGCGATGTAAAAGTGACATCACACACACACACACACACACACGGTAGCTCAGTGATTAGAGCGCTGGCTTCACAAGCCAGAGGACCGGGGTTCGATTCCCCGGCCGGGTGGAGATATTTGGGTGTGTCTCCTTTCACTTGTAGCCCCTGTTCACCTAGCAGTGAGTAGGTACGGGATATTAATTGAGGAGTTGTGACCTTGTTGTCCCGGTGTGTGGTGTGTGCCTGGTCTCAGGCCTATCCGAAGATTGGAAATAATGAGCTCTGAGCTCGTTCCATAGGGTAACGTCTGGCTGTCTCGTCAGAGACTGCAGCAGATCAAACAGTGAAACATATATATAAAATTATGAAAGTGGTATGGGGAAAGAAGCCTGGGGAGAAAGATTCTTGAACCTAATGATAGACAATATGATGGACCAGATCTGGAGTAAAGAAATGCACAAGATTCAGAGGAAACGACGAGCCGGCGAGATTGGACCTAGTTTTTACAAGGGGTATACAAATGAATGATGATATAAGATATAAGTGCCCATTGGGAAAGAGTGACCATGTAATATTAGAAATAGATATAGAAGAGGGAAAGGAAGATAGAGACGATTCATACAAAGGAGATCGATTAAACTACAGAAAGGCTGATATTGAGAATCTCAGGAACTATTTTAAAAACATAAACTGGGAGGAGATGGAAAACTCAGAGACGATGCAAGAGAAGTATAACTTATTTTTAAAATACAGTATATAAAACAGGAGTCAGGGAATATGTCCCGAAATATAGACCTAAAGAAGAAGGAAAGAAAGATTGGTTTAATGCAAGGTGTGCTAGGGCAAAGGAGAAAAGAGATGGAGCATGGAAAAGGTGGAGGAGAAATAGAAATCCAACAAATAAGGAAAACTTCAAGGCAGCGAGAAATGAATATGTTAAGGTGAGGAAGGAAGAGGAAAAGAACTTTGAAAAGGACATTGTCGAAAAATATAAGGAGCAACCAAAATTGTTCTATAGATTCATAAATGGAAAAATTAGACAAAGAGAAACAATAGAAAGGTTAAAAGGAGAGAACAGGATGGTGGAAGACCCAAAAAGTATGGCAGAACTATTAAATAATAAATTCCAGGAGGTCTTTAGTAAGGAATCTAAATTTGAAAGGCCACAGGGTAATAGAGAGACAGTCTATATGAAAGAGATTAAAGTAACCAAGCTTGAAATAAAAAAATTAATGAAGGAACTGGATGAAGACAAGGCAATGGGACCAGATGAAGTCTCAGGCAGAATACTGAAAGAATGTAGGGAAGAACTAGCAAGTCCTATATACAACATCATAAAATGCTCAATAGAAAATGGAACAGTACCAGTAGAATGGAAAAGAGCTGAGGTGGTTCCCATATATAAGAGTGAAAGGAAGGAAGAACCTTTAAATTACAGACCAGTATCACTAACTAGTGTAATATGCAAGATGTGTGAAAGAATAATAAAGAAACAATGGATCAAGTTCCTTGAAGACAACAAATTAATATCAAATAGCCAATTTGGTTTTAGGAAAAGACGGTCATGTGTAACTAATTTATTGAGTTTCTATTCTAGAATAGTTGATAGAGTACAAGAGAGAGAGGGATGGGTTGACTGTATTTATTTGGATTTAAAAAAGGCGTTTGACAAAGTGCCACATGCAAGATTACTATGGAAGTTAGAGGAGAAGGGTGGCTTAAAAGGAAGCACATTAAGATGGATAGAAAATTATTTGAGGGGGAGAGAAATAAGGACGGTAGTTAAAGATATGAAGTCCAAGTGGAGAGTAATAGAAAGCAGAGTGCCACAAGGGTCAGTATTGGCACCAATACTTTTCCTCATTTATATTAACGACATGCCAGAAGGAGTGAACAGCTACATAAATCTGTTTGCAGATGATACGAAACTGTGCAGAGTTATAAAGCAAAAAGAGGATTGTGAAATACTGCAAGAAGACCTAAATAAGATATGGGAATGGAGCAAAAAGTGGGAAATGGAATTCAATGTGAACAAAAGCCATGTCATGGAAATGGGAAAAAGTGAAAGACGACCCATGGGAATCTATAAGATGGGAGATGGAGTAGAACTGGAGAAAGTAAAAAAAGGTAAAGGACTTGGGAGTGACGATGGAAGAAAACAATCAACCAGTAGGCCATATTGATAGAATTTTTAGAGAAACATATAATTTGCTAAGGAATATTGGAGTAGCATTTCACTACATGGACAAAAAAATGATGAAGAAATTGATAAGTACATACTATAATAAGACCCAGATTGGAATATGCAGGAGTAGTGTGGACCCCTCATAAAAAGAAACACATAAGGAAATTGGAGAGACTACAAAAAATGGCTACAAGAATGGTTCCAGAATTTGAAGGGATGACATATGAGGAGAGACTAAAGGCTATGGATCTACCAACCCTGGAACAAAGAACGGAGAAAGGAGACCTGATACAAGTTTTTAAATTGATCAATGGAATGGACCAAGTAGATAATGAGAAACTGATCCTGAGAGAAGAATATGACATCCAAAGCACAAGATCGCATGGTAAAAAGCTGAGAAAAGGAAGATGTCTGAGAGATGTTAAAAAATATAGTTTCCTGCAAAGATGTATTGAGACGTGGAACAGTTTAAATGAAGAAGTAGTCTCTGCAACGAGTGTGCATACTTTTAAAGTAAGATTGGATAAGTGTAGATATGGAGATGGGGCCACACAAGCATAAAGCCCAGGCCCTGTAAAACTACAACTAGGTAAATACAACTAGGTAAATACACACACACAAAAACAGAAGAGAGAGGGGAGACCTGATAGCGATATACAGAGTGATGAATGGCATGGAAAAAATGGACAGGGAAGATCTGTATATGTGGAATGAAAGAGTGTCGAGAGGGCATGGAAAAAAACTAAAGATGGCCACTTATAGGAGAGATGTGAAAAAATATAGCTTCCCTCATAGAAGTGTGGAAGCATGGAATAGTTTGGATGTGGAAGTGGTCAACGCAAGGAATATTCATGATTTTAAGAAAAAGTTGGACATTAGTAGATATGGAGATG
The DNA here is from genome assembly GCF_017591435.1 of Portunus trituberculatus. NCBI lineage: Eukaryota > Metazoa > Arthropoda > Malacostraca > Decapoda > Portunidae > Portunus > Portunus trituberculatus. The sequence goes on from NC_059301.1 coordinate 28,511,373, forward strand.
GGACAGTATGAGCATAGCTCCTTTCCTGTATGTTACAATTAGGTAAATACAATTAGGTAAATACACACACAAATGCAGTCTGTTGTCACGCGACAGCAAAGTTATCTCTCTCTCTCTCTCTCTCTCTCTCTTTATTCGTTATCATATTCTCTCTCTGATGATAATATTTGTCACGTGAAAAACGATGAAAATAAAATGAGAAATATATGGTATACAATTTTGTTTTTGCGCAGGGGTTCCTTGAAACATGTCATTTATTTTAAGGGTTACTCAAGGGTAAAAAGGATATAATTTTGTTTTTGCGCAGGGGTTCCTTGAAACATGTCATTTATTTTAAGGGTTACTCAAAGGTAAAAAGGTTGAGAAACACTGCCTTATTCCTTACCATATTCTCTTTCTCTCTCTTCTCTCTCTCTTTCTGACCAATAGCATGGCTTCATATTATGTGATGTCAAATCAGCTGGGTGGAGGAGCTGCAAATGGGAAGCCGGCAATGGAGGCGAGCACGCAGGACGGCTTCTCGGGGACAGTACCGGGTTTTCCTGTCTCCGTAATAAATAAGATTTGAATACCTTATAGACCGAAAAATGGAGAGAGAAACGGAAATGGGTGAAGCAGCCAGACGTATGACACCAAAACAAACGCCATGTTGTGATAATCAGTGATTTATTGAAATACCTGTAGGCAGGGATACTCAACTTCTTTTAGTGAAGGTCCAAGAACACAGTTTTCTATATGTCAAAGGTCCGAATGATGATTTATAAAATAAGGATATAAATCTGATACACATACACATGCAGAACATTTTATTTCAAGTTACAAGTACACAACTTTAAACTTCAAAGTTATTCATAATTCCAACTTCGGAAAAAAAATCAATTCTACAATAATAATAATAGTACTATTACTATGTTTGCAAAAAAATCCTTTCTAATTGCCAAAGAGAAATCCAAAGAAAATATCTTTTCAACTCATTATAATGCCGATACTGCACTAACTGAAAGCATAAAGTTCATAAACATTACTCATGTACATTTGTCACAGAATGATTGAATTTTGCAAATGCTCATTAATGTGAAAAGTTACATTTCTTGTTCTTTGCAATGTCCTTGAACTTGGGAACAAAGGATGTGACAGCCAATCTCAGACATTGGTGAAAGTGTTCATTGGTCATTCTAGAGTGGTATTTGGTTTTCACTAAATAAATTGTAGAAAAAGCAGATTCACAACTGTAAGTAGATCCAAACATTGTCAGAACATGCACTGCAACTTTATGCAGACTAGGAAAAGAATCATGTGATACCTTCTATGTCCAGAATGTGACAGGATCACAATGAGCACTCTCCTCTTTTAGGATCATATTTTCATGCAGATCAATTAGTTCCATTTGAACTGATGCAGCATTTACCCATTTGAACGCCTGTTTTGCTTCGTGTGAAAACAAGGTTATATTTGAAATCATGAAGGGGTTCTGAATAAAAAGCAACAGCAGACTTCCTAGTGAAAAATCACCAAAACTATCTTTGAAGTTGCCAATCAGTTTAACAATAAATTCAGTATAATTGTGACCTTTCTCTCCATTGGTATGCTCCAAAAGTCTGGGAAAGTGAAGTTCTCCCTGCAAGTCTTTTTTTAAAAATTCCAGCTTCTTCTGGAAAGCTTGAACAGATGAAATAAGATCACACACTGTCTTGTTTTTTCCTTGTAGTTTGACATTGAGAGCATTGAGATGAAACGTGATGTCTGTTAAGATTGCTGTCTTTTCCATCTTCTTTTCGTCTTCCAAAAAAGTCTAAAAACTTATTTGCTTTGGCGGCACTTTGTTGGTTTCTAAGGAATTCTTGTACTTCTTTTCTGATACTCCAAAACCTTTCCAAAATCTTGCCCTTACTAAGCCACCGTACATAGTTGTGCAGGAGTAGATCATCATAGCTGGCACTAACCTCACTTAAAAAGTTACGCAGTAGCTGATGCTGTAGTGATGATGATGCTCTCAAGAAGTTGGCTAACTTCATAATCTTTTCCACGATCACAGCATAGTCCCCTCTAAAACTAGCACAGAGGATGGACTAGTGAATTATGCAGTGGTATGATATCAAGTCAGGATGATCCTCTTTCAGCCGTCCAACTAGTCCCCTTTCTCTTCCAATCATTGATGGAGCGCCCTTTTCATAGCCTCATAGATATCTTCTCCATGTGTTTGGGCTTCCAGGCTTGCCACACCAAGCAGATCCTCACAGAATCCCTTCTGTGCAATATCATAAAATCTGACAAAGACAAGAAGCTGAGCACTATCAGTTGCATCTATTGACTCATCTACAGCCAGAGAAATACATGATGCATTTTGCATTGCATTATCAAGTTGTGACGTCAAATCTTAAGCTAATATTGCAGTCCTTCTCATTGCTGTGGAATCTGACAGTGGGATTTGCTTAATTTCATCTTTGATGTCATCCTTTTGTTTACCCTCAAACAGTGTTTCAGTAACCTCCAACATACATTCTTTGGTCGTCTCTGTATCAGAAAATGTTTTTTTTTGTGTCTTCCTAAAATCCAAGCTTCTTCAATGAACATTCAACTGCTCTTTCTTGGAGAGTCATGGAATTAGTGAGAACATTAGTAGACCTCTTGTACTGTAATTTGAGCTGATTTACTTTTCTTGAGTGTGTCTCAGTGTTCTGGGGATAATTCTTTTCAAAGTTGCTGTGTTTCATTTCATAGTGGCATTTCACATTGCCACTTTTCACAACAGCAATGGATTCACTGCATATCAAGCAGACTGGTTTTGAACTTTTTGCAGGGAGAATGAAGGCATAGTTATCTGTCCATTCGTCTTTAAAGGAATGATTTTCACTGTTAACTTTTCTTTTCTTGGAGCAAGCCATTTTCCTCTCACAAACACACATAACTACCATTTGCTCGGGCTGCTCGAACTTCTCTTTACCAAGCAAATCCTCCTGAAAATGGAAACAAATAGGAGATGTTAACAACAACTGCGTTTCCGCGTCTTTTCTCATGCCACAATCATTGCCACCGTAGCACGCAAACCCCCATATGATATCATACCAGTTTAGCAGTTAATTTTATCAAATTACTTTGAATACTGATGAGCTTACATACATAACATCGTTCTGCAAATGTACGTTCAATACTATGTTCAAACTCACCGTAATTTGAATGAAGTGCACATTGCACATGCAGGTTGCTGCTTACAGCCAGCGTCGTCTGTCGTAAACAAACAGGTATTGGACCTGTAGTACGATTTTCTATTATCTGTTGAGTCATAGAAAATGGGGTGAATATCGATGTTTCAGGTATAACTGAAGTTTTAGAAATTGTCGTGAACTACTTCATTAAGTTGCAATGCTTAATAGTTGCAAAGCAAGTGTCCTATTTTCGTTGTGGATGTGTTTCCCAAAACCAAGAGAAAATGAGAGAGAATGAGAGAGAGAGAGAGAGAGAGAGAGAGAGAGAGAGAGAGAGAGAGAGAGAGAGAGAGAGAGAGAGAGAGTGTGTGTGTGTGTGTGTGTGTGTGTGTCCCGGGGTCCGCACAACAGCTATTGGCGGTCCGGATTTGGACTGCGGTCCGCCAGTTGAGTACCACTGCCTGTAGGACTGAGGAGATTAACTCGGGATAACATGGATAAAGACTTCTTCTTCTTGGGGGTTTGTTGGGGCCATGCAAGCTGTGTGTTACAGCCTCTAGTGCCCCAAAGGTCCGGTAAGTGGTGTTGAAGTGTTCAGGCTATATGCGGTGGAGTTGATTTGTTTTCTGTAGGAAGGTCCTGGTGAGATTGAGGGTCTTGAAAGCCTGAGTGGTATTTGTGCAGCCACCCAGGAGGTCTGTCAGTGTTGGCCTGTGAGGGTGAATTGCAGACAGTGAATGGAGGAGGGCTACACGGTGTGAGTGGTGATGAGGGCAGTGAAAGAGCAGGTGTTCTGGGGTGTCAGGCTGTGTAGGGCACCAGGGGCAGTGGGGAGAGTTGGTCATGCCCAGCATGTGCAGGTGGGCATTGAGGTGGGTGTGGCCAATCCTCAGTCTGGTGACTGCCGTGTCCAGTGCCTGGTTGGAGGAGTAGGTCCACCAGTGGTGTCTTGTGTCCTGTCTAATGTGACTCAGTGAGGTGTGCTGTAAAGCATCAGTCAATGTTGTGTCCCAGTGTCGTCTGCAGGCTGTCTTGAGGTCAGTGAGGAAGTCTGTTTGGTCAGTAGCTAAGTCAATAGGGGAGGGGTGAGTGTGTGCCTCTGCTGCTGCCCTGTCAGCCACCATGTTTCCCATGACATCAACATTTGGCAAATTGAAGGCCCTCTTTGATGGCAAACAGTTCTGCTGTGATGATGGAGGCAGTGGCCAGTAACTGCCAGGCAGTGGCAAGGGACCTGGAGGGGATGTAAATGGCTGCACCGATGGATGGAGGGTTAGTGAGGCAGGAGCCGTCAGTGTAGATGTGGAAATGGGTGTGGTACTGTGTGTGGAGGAATGAGATGAATAGAGTCCTGCCCTGCACTGGGCAGCCAGCTTTGGACCATTGTGTGGATGTGTGAAGGGACAGCGAGACTGAGGAAGAGAGAGGGTACCAAGGGCCCAGGGGAGAAGTTTTTTCGAGGATGAGGAAAGGGGGAGGAGTCACCTGAAGAATTGCAAAAAGGGAGAGGGCTCTGTCTACAAAGGGTGTGTTGGCTTGATATGGCAAGGGGCCATGAAGTGGCTCCCCGCCATGCCACAGGAGGAGGGAGTGGAGAGCATGATACCTAGAGGGAGGAGGCAAGTTTGATATAAGACCAGACTAGGAAGGTGGAGCGTCTATGTGACAGGGAGGAGAGGGAAGCCTCTGCCTGAAGGGCACAGACTGGGGAGGACTTAAATGCTCCCAATGCAATACGAAGGGCTGAAGGAGTTGCAGCAGAGCATCTGGGAGGCATCGAAGAAACTCATTTTGCACATCATCCGGTCCCGTGGCCTTCTTAGCAGACAGTGAAAGTAAGGTTGAGGTGAGTTCCTGGGGAGTGATAGCAGTGCTAATTTCATGGCTGGAATGTGAAGAGGGTAGCACAGGTGTGGGCACAGGATCTAGAGAGTCAAGTGTTGTATGGATGTGGGTGACAAGACACTCAGCTTTTTGGGCATCAGTGGTGAGGAGGACACCGCTACTAGTTAAAGGGAAGGTGAAAGGGGGTTGTGGATGGACCATCTTCCTGAAGAAAGACCAGGCTTGGGAGACTGAGGTGGAGAAGGACAGGGAAACACAAAAGGAGGCCCATGCTGAGTGTTTCTCATCAAGAATAACACGCTTGCACTGGGCCTCTAGGTAATTAAAACATTGACAGAGTGGAGGGGTTGGGTTCCTTCGCCACACTGCAAAGGTATGGCGCTTGGCCTGAAGGGCCGCTGCACACTTCCGAGACCACCAGGGGACTCAAAAGGAACGGGAAGGGGAGGAAGTGACAAGGTGAAAGTGGTGGGATACCACAGTCACCAAAACTTCTGTAAGGAAGTCAATTTTGTCATCTGATGGGAGGATCATGGGTGGGACGATGGATTTTAATTCTGTCTGAAAAGATACCAGGTCTCCTTTTTTGAATGACCAATGGGGTCTGCATGAGGTGGGAGGGGGTGGTGGCACTGATGGGAAAGCAATAATCACAGGAAGATGGTCACTCCCCATGTAAGGGCCGGTAGTTATAGTGGTGAGGAGGAGTGGGCCATTCCCCAGGCACAGGTCTAGGTGGAAGGATTCCCTGAAACTGGGTCAATCTTGGTAGGGAGGCCAGGAGGTGTGAGAAGGGAAAGGGAATCACTATCCGCTAGAAAACTTGAGAGTGACGTGCCTGAATGTTTTCTCCGGCTCCTGGGGAGGGTCGGTTCCCAGAAGTCGTGATGGGCATTAAAGTCGCCCATAATTAGTGCCGGGGAGGAAAGTTGAAAAAACAAATGTTGAAATTCCTGAAGTGAGATATCAAGACATGGATTGTAGATTAACAGAATGTTTAAAGGGCCCGAGTCAAAGGTGACAGTCACTCCCAGACGCTCCAGTCCACTACCTGCGAAAGATGGGATAGAGAGAGGGCTAGAAGGAAGGGACTGGTAGATCAGTAGAAGTAGGCTGCCTCCTACTTCGTCGGTCTCCCTATCCTTCCTGTATGAAGTGTAGTTTGGAAAGGAGGGGGAGAATGGGTCTGGGAGCCACGTCTCACAGACACCGACATCGAGAGGAGAGTATGATGAGAGCGTGGTTTTAAAAGTTGGAAGTTTCCTGTACAAAGACCGGGCATTCCAGAAAATGAAGTGGGAGGCAAGTGGATCACTCACTGCATGAGTGATGTGATGAAGGAGAGGAGTCCTGGCAGGCACTGAAGGAGGCTCTTGCTGAAGCTATACCCTGAAAGCAGGAAGTTAAAGAAATCGAGTGCTATTGGTGTTAATCCCTTAATAAAAGCAGGCCATGCAGAACCCGAAGCATGCTGGGCCGGAAGCATGCACTACCAAGCGAGGGCAAGGGCTGCGGGGCTGCTGGCTGCGGGGCTTTGGGGTGGGGAACCTTTGGTGGGTGGCATTGGTGCAGAGGTGTTAGGGGTACAAATTCCCCAGCATCTGTCAGGACCCTCCTGTAGGGGCCCTCGGGGATAAAGGAGGGTCTGGTGAGGTGTGACTGTGTGGTGTGGTTTGTGGTGGTGGCGGGTCTGTTGGGCCTTGGGTGAGAGTGGCTGGGCAGTTAGCAGTACCACAGTAATAATGGAGCTCAGGGGTTTGGTGGGAGCAGGAGTAGGATCAGGAATGGAAGCCTGGACGGGTGTAGGGCGAGGAGAAAGGGTGGAGGCAGAGGTCGGGGTTCTGGGTGTGCAAGGGTGAGTGAGGTGTGGTGGAGGAGGATGAGGGTTTCCTGTCTTGGAGGGTGAGTGTGATTTAGGTGCAGGTTTTGGTGGGTGAAAAGTGCCCGGGAGGATGCCTCTCATATTATGTTAGGCCCCATCATGCTGCAATTCCTGCAGCTGCACGGCCTGGAGGCGAGTTGGACACTGTTTAAAGGTGGGGCGGTGGCCGGGACCACAAAACAAACCATGGTCCTCCCTGACACACCCATCAGTGTCATGGTAACCACTGCATTTCCTGCAGCGGGCATGTCCATTGCAGGAAATGTTGCTGTGGCCAAACAGGAGACAGTGGGTGCAGCACATGACTGGCAGGGTGTGGGGCCTAACATGGTAGACCATGTTACCTATGGTCACCCTCTCAGGGAGGGGCCCATGGAATTTCAGGTGTATGGCCAGGTCTGGGACTGTCTGTCCGTCCTTGTCATAATCTGGGAGGCGTAAGGCATCAACAAGCTGAGTGGGGCAGCTGTTTAGGATGGTCTATTTGGTCAGTTCAGGAGAAATAGGGTAAATTCTACTAAAGTCATAGTTAGGGTCATTGTTGGTGGCCACCCAACACTTAACAGGCCACTCCCCCAGTCGGGTCACTGACTCTGGGGCCTGCTCTAGGTGATCGAGGTTGACCACCTCAAACTTGATTCCCCAGCCACCTCCAGTGATGGCCAAGGTTTGCTCAATGTACTTTTTGGCAAATATTGAGCCACACACAGCCCTGGATACCTTGGCTGGGTGGATGAAGCATCTACTTCCATCAATGGAGTGAATTAGCACTACCTATTTACGGGTAGGGGGCGGGTGTGGGGGCCCAGCAGACTCAGCAGTGCGACAAGGGGTAGAGGCGGTCACATGCATAGGAGTGGGTAGCACAATCCATAGTAGTTTTTGTGGATTTGTTAGTCTTACCAGGTGATGGTGTTTGGTTATGCTTGATGACCGTGGTAGTTACGTCCATGTGGTCACCTGGTGAAGTGGAGCCGGCACTTGCGGGGTTGGGGCCCGGCTGAACCGCTGTTTTCACCAGAGCCATCACCTCCACAGTGTCATCCAGCTTGTCCGTTGTTTCCTGCACTGTATGCTTTGCTGGTGGCGATACTTGAGCTCTGTAGGTGAGGGATGTTACTGCTGCTCGGAACCCATGTCTGGTCAGTATGCTGGCTAGCTTTCTGGATTTAGAGACGAAAGAGGCAATATGAGGAGATTGATAAATGTGGAAAGAGAGATAAGGTACATGAAGGAAGTGAAGTGGGCTGCTCAGAACCTACGTCTGGTCAGTATGCTGGCTAGCTTTCTGGATTTAGAGACAAAAGAGGCAATATGAGGAGACTGATAAATGTGGAAAGAGAGATAAGGTACATGAAGGAAGTGATGTCAGATTTAATGGACAAGCAGGATGGACTAATAACAAAACACAGAGCTGAGATTGAGATTAGTCGAATTTGAGAAAATCAGTGTAATCAATCAGAGATTAAAAGAGGAGATACAGGAGATAAAAAAATAAAATGATATACTAAAAGCTACATATCACGATTACAAAGGAGCCTACAGGAAAAAGTACAGGATGAGATTGAGGACAGAGTAGAAAATGGAATGAGTAAAAACAAGCTGAAGGGATTACAAAATGCATGGAAACAAAAACAACAAGAGGAAAAAGTTAAATTTTTAGAGGTAGTAAAGAGACAAATTCAGGAAAAAACAAAAGACGTTTTTATACAAGTAATCAAGGAGAAAGATCTAGTGAGAGATACAGTTGATAAGAGAAAATGTTTCTTGATTTTTGGGATGAAGGAAAAATATCCAAACAAGTTCATGACAGTGTTAGGACAGAGAATTGGCCAAAACTATTATCAAACAGGTCCAGGGCAGCACACAGGAGCTGGACCAGGAGGTGAAGGAAGAGATTAGGTTGGGAATATTTAGTGAGGGGGGCAAGAGACCAATGAAAGTGAGAACGAGATCCCAAGTGGCAGTGGAGGAAATTATGACAAGGAAAGGGAAGCTGGCTGATGATACTGAACATAAAGATATTTGACTAAAAAGAGATATGAACAAAGAGAAGAAAGAAAAAGAAAAAGTGCTAAGAAATTAAGCTAAAAAAAAAACGAGAAAAGGACATAGATCGAGGAAAAGAATTTCTACTAGAGAGTTCTAGATATGAGGTTAAAGAAGTGGTATCTACAGAAGAAGGAGGAGGTCATGGAGGAGGCAAGAAATTAAGAGTGACTTATATTAAAATTGATGGGTTGTTATCCAACGTGTTGGAGGTTAGAGATTATTTGAAAGGAAAAGCCGGATGTAATGTGCATCGTTGAAACAAAAACAAAAGAGGATATTAATGTTAACTTTAAAGAGGAGTGACATAATAGCCAGAGAAGAGACAGGAAGAGTAAAGGTGGAGGAGGGGTGCTAATAATGGTTCATGATAATATATGTGTGGAGGATGTATAACATGGTGAGGGCAAAGTGGAAGTAATGGAAGTAATAATCAAAACAGAGGAATTGAAAAAAAGAAAATCATAGTTACATATGTGCCACCTAAGAAAAATACATGGGGAACTGAGGAACACAAAGATATGCAAAGAGAGGTGATTAAGTGCTTAGATAATATGATAAGACATGATGGAAGGATACTTCTAGTTGGAGACTTTAACTGTAAAAAAATAAACTGGAGAGAGATGGAAGTAATGGGTAATGCTGGACAATGGAGCGAGGAGGTGTTACAGTTGACTATAGTAAATACACTGGATCAGTGGGTGAAAGAGTCAACAAGGTACAAGGGGGAAGAAGAACCATCATTGCTTGACCTAGTATTCATAAAGAAGCCTGAGATCTCTCCAATGGGAAGAAATGATCATGTGACATTAGAGCTGGAAATACAGGAGGAGGATGGGATAAGATACAGAGATGACTACAAAAAGGAGATTAAACTATGCAAGAGCAGATTTTGAAAAATTAGGAAAGTTTTTGCTAATATTGAATGGAGAAACATTATGTACAAAAGAACAATAGAAGGGAAATATGAAATATTCATACAGAAATATAACAGAGTAAAGAAATATGTATCTTTTTATAGAGTTAAGAAAATACATGCTTGGTACAATGCTAGATGCACAGAAGCTAAAAAAGGCAAAAGATAAAGCTTCGAAGAAACTCATAACGCAGAAAAATGACAACAATAGACAGCAGTATAAGGATGTGAGAAATGAATATATAAGGGTAAGGAGAGAGGAAGAAAGAAACTTTGAGAAAGATGTGGTACATAAAAAAGATGAACCCAAGTTTTTCTACAAATTTATTAATAGCAAAATGAAAAACAAGGAAACAATAGAAAAAAAAAATCAAAGGAGGGAAGACATACCAAGCAGAGAAGGAAATGTATGAAATAATGAATCAGAGCTTCATAATTGTGTTCACTGTAGAAGAGGATTTTACAGAACCAAATAGGACATTGCATTGCCAAGGATTACAGGAAATCACAGTGCACAAAGAGGATATTGGAAGATTATTAGATTATTTGGATGTCAGAAAAGTAATGGGGCCAGATGGTGTATCAGGCTGGGTGCTAAAAGAATGTAAAGAGCAACTGTTGGATCCAATTTGGGAAATAATTACAAGTTCACTAAATGAAGGGAAAGTTCCACTAGAATGGAAGAGAGCCAACATAATACCGATATTTAAAGGAGGAAAGGCAACTGAGCCATTAAATTAGAGACTGGTGTAACTTACAAGTGTTATGGGGAAGTTGTGTGAAATAATTATCAAAGAAAAATAGGTTAAACATCTGGAAGAACAAAAAGTCATATCGAACAGATAATTTGGGTTGAGGATAGGATGGTCAAGTGTGTTGAACTTATTAAGCTTCTACTTAAGAGTAATAGAAAGACTGGAAAGCAGAGATGGATGGGTGGACACAGCATACCTGGACATAAAAGAGGCTTTTGATAAAGTCCCTCATGGAAGACTACTTTGGAAACTAGAGAACATAAGAGGACTGCGAGGAACATTATTAGAATGGACAAGGGATTATTTGAAGGATAGGGAGATGAGAACTGTGATCAGAGATACATACTCATCTTGGGGTAAATTAACAAGCAGAGTGCCACAATTAGGCGTTAGTGTTAGCCCCCATCACGCTTCAGATCTATGTAAACGACATTCACAATGGGGTAAACAGTTATATTAATTCACATGCTGATGCTGCAAAGCTGCCAAGTTATCAAAACCTGGGAGGACTGTTTACTGTTATAAGAAAATATAAACAAAATCTATGAGTGGAGTGAGAAGTGGAAATTGGAGTTCAGTGCCAAGAAAGAGCAAAAGAAGACCAGTATGGAACTATATGATGGGAGAGGAACAAATAATGAAGACTAAAGAGGAAAAAGATCTGGGAGTGATTATACAGGAAAATCTGAACCCGGAAAGCAAGATACAAAATGTTGACTAATATAAGAGTGGCATTTCAATTCAGGGACAAAGATACGATGAAAAAAATGATCATAAGCAAGATATGTCCAAAGCTGGAATATGCAGCTGTGGTGTGGTCTCCAAGCTCTTAAAAAAGATACAAGAAGAAGATTAGAACAGATACAGAAGACTGCTACAAAGATGGTGCTGCAATTAAAGGACTTAACATATGAGGAAAGGCTGAAGGAAATAGGACTGACAACCTTACAAGATAGAAGAGAACAAGGAAACCTAATAAAAATGTACAAGATAATCAATGGCATTGAAAAGATAGACAAGGAAGACCTGGTGCTGGTGACAGAAGATAGAAGGACAAGAGGATATGTAAAGAAGATCAGGATGAGGCAGTGTGTGAAGGATACTGGAAAATACAGTTTTCCACATAAAATGGTGAAGTGGAATGCATTGAGTGAAGCTGTTACAGCACATAATGCGCAAAACTTAAAGGAAAAATTGGATAAATGGAGACATGGAGACGACACTATGATCCACGCTTGAACCCTGTACAATACAACTAGGTAAATACACACTGTCTCACATATATAAATGCAAATATAATTTCATATATGGATACAAATGGATATGAATAAGGAATAAATAAAAAAAAAACAAGATAAAATATGTGGACTAATTTATTAAAGTTATCACCTATTATCTTTGCATGCCACATCTTTTAACATATCCAAACATCTGCTCTTCAAAACTAAATTAAGTACGTTCACATTTTCACAGAACACCACAATACTGAACAAGAATCTTAGACCATATAGATGGCAGCTTGTTTGAAAGATATTACTACTTATTCAAAATATATCACGCACTGTAGCAACCATACAAAACATCATTTTAAACTGTGTATGTATGTTATTTACCCATCCATGGTTATGTGCAGATCTTCCAGCCAGCCATTCCTCTACAGATCATACCTCATATCATACCTCAATGCATACATAATGTTCTTTGATGCAAAAATTTAAAGTTGAAAAATTGTGAATGTATATTTTACCAACAGACAATGACTTAAGGCAGGTTCACACGTCAATTTGCAACTGAAATGTTAAGTATGTAGAGCTTCCGACTCAAAATCAGTGCCTAGTGACTGGAGAAAGCAGTTGCAAAACAAGACAATGACTTAAGTTGGTTTTGTCAGTCAATTTGTGACTTCATTTACATCATGACATCACGGAGTAAGCTTTGAAAATTAGGTCTCCAGATACAGAGAAGAAAATGTTAGAGTTGGTGAAAGAAAAAGAACACATCAGGGACCCCAGAAATTCATTAAATGGTATAAAAAAGCTTAAGCAAATCATCAGTCAATGAAATAGCTGCCACTCTACAAGAAATGTTTCCATCAATGTAGGGTGTTGTTGGAAGTGAGGATTGAAGACTTGTCAGGATTTAATTTGATCGCAATTGTCCATAGTCTTCTAAGATTAACTTAATTTTCTTATGAGAAATGTAGGTTAATTTATAGTGTGGTAGATACTCCTTTCTTTCCTTCTACTTAGCCAGGGACATATTCACAGGCATTTTTTTTCTGTTGACTCTTCTGGTATGTCAAAAGAAGACAACCACAGCTTCATCATCATCACTGGAGGAAGACATTTTGGTAGGGTTTGTTTACATTCACTTCCTGCCAAGGGGCAAACTAGCCGATACTTTCTAGGCACTACGTGTGACACTTCCCAATTAGAAGGGATGAGTCAGAAACTCTACCTACGTAAATTTCAATAGCAAATTGGCAAGTGTGAACCCACCTTTAGATAAGTTACATGACTTTTGATGGCCACGAGACTCACTGTCACAAATTGTTAGCTATGACAATTGGCTAGGGTAGATCATAAGTACTACAAAGACTATGGGCTCTGCACATTGACAATTGTTAAATCTTAATACTATTTTGTGATCTTCCTCTATGCCATAAATATAAACTTCATATGTTATCAAAGTTTTTCTTTTCTTTGATGCTTTTTTTAAGAATGTGGGCAATTACTGCTCATTGACATATAAAAAGATTACACCTTATACCATTACACCATATCTATTATGTACTCAAAAAAGGATCTCACTATTGACTGCCACCATCTTATGTCCAACTTTGGCACCCCAGAATAAAAATATTGATCTGAAAGTGAAATAATTCTTTAGGCATGAATAGCCTGCAGTTGGTTGGGGGTTTGAGTCACTTTCCTGAACAATGCAAGGACAGTCCTTTGACATCAGGACCATAATAATTTTGTGGCCTCTTTGTTCCCTATGCAATGCAGTACAAACGTTAACACAATTAATAATTATGAATTTTGCAAGAAGTTAACAAACCTGTGACTGGTACTAGTTCAAATACTAAAATAATTTGCACTAAAGAAAATATAATGGAATATTCAATAACATATGATCAATTAAAACTAAATAGCATACAAGTTCTTTTGTATGACTGATGCTCAGCAAAACAAAAAAATACATAACCATGTTATAAGAGTCAGACTAGAGTGATTTTTCTGTTTAAAAAACAAAGGCACCCCGAAAAGTTTTCAGCTAACACTTAAACATGTCAAAATTTCTTCAAGAATAAAAATCTGTACATTCATATTTTTGGTCAGAAATCTTTAAAATATTCTAAGTCAATCTACATATCTAAAATGCTTCTTATAGTATTACAAACATCTAGGAACAACCTCTAAGACCATACACTCAAAGATGCAGAATAACAATCAATTCAGATTAATACAAACCATGCATCAATAAGAAACACTTACGCCATAAATGCTTCATAAAATGTTAAGATTGCAGTGTCAACAAACTTGGTTTTACATATAGAATACGTACATGTTTGCAGAAAAAGACAACTAGAGCAATGAGATCCAGACAAATCACTCATAAAGAAAACTAATTCATAAAATTAATATGAAACTACATAAACAAATTGTTGTTAAAGATGGTGCATGGATCCTACATAACCATTTTTTTTGTTCTTGTTTTTTTTTAGATTTTTAAGAGCTCATTAAAGATGACCTCAATCATTGCAGGCATTAAGATAAAGAAAATATGAACTGGCTACACAAAAGAAAAGTCAAAACCTTTCCCATATATTTTGATAAAACTATCCAGTAGAGATTAAGGTCAAAATAAGTATCAAGAAATGAATTTGATTTGATAGAGTCACAACTGTTCACAATTATGTTCTAAATTTTACAAAGTAAGATTAAACATAGATGAATCATCAGGTTCTCACATCATTCATACCAGAACACTAAAAGAAAATGTCAAGTGAAATAATAGTATACATATTGTTACTCAAGGTAGGTTCACATGTGACAATTTGCGACTGCTTTTTACGTACATAGAGTTTCTGACTCATCCTTTCTAGTTGGAAAGTATCAGACGTAGTGGCTGGAAAGTATTGACTACTTGACATCTTGGCGGGAAGTGAATGTAAACAAACAGTTACCCACCAAGAAGTCTTCCTCCATTGATGATGCTGAAGCTGTGGTTGCTCTTCTTTTGGCATATCGGAAGAGGCAACAGAAAAGAAAATACCTGTGGATATGTCCCTGGCTAAGTAGAAGGAAAGAAAGGAGTGTCTACCACACTCTAAATTAGTCTACATTTCTCATAAGAAAATTGTTAATCTTAAGAAGACTACACAATTGCGATCAAATTAAATTCTGACAAGTCTTCAATCCTCATCTCCAACAATACCCTGCATTGAGAGAAACAGCTCTTGTAGAGTGGCAGCTATTTCATCAAATGATTTGCACAAGCATTTTTTATTGTATAATTCATTTCTAGGGTTCCAGATGTGTTCTTTTTCCCTCTTCTTCTCTATCTCTAGAGACCACATTTTCAAAACTTAGTCAATGATGTCACGACGTAAATAAAGTCGCAAATCTACTAGCAAGACCAACAGGTTGGTCTTGATTTGCAACTGCTTTCTGCAGTCGCTAGGCACCGATTGTGAGTTGCAAACTCTATGTACGTAAAAAAAAAAAGTCACAAATTGTCACATGTGAACCCATCTTTAGAATGGGTCTGTTGACTGGAGGACATTCAGCACTGGCATCTTCAGAAAAATAATTCTGTGAAAACAATATTATCTAGTAAGAGAAGTAGAAATACATAATAAAATGTCTGTATCAATCATATGAGACCTCATGATTTCAAAATCACTATGATAACAGGCCCACAAAACTATTAGACTCCATTAGGGGAATGCGTCAATGAAAAACTGTCAACAAGACAAAAAACATGTTCTGGATCTGATATGCATTCTCTCAGAGTAAAAAAAAAATGCTCACAGACCTTACTGATCAAAACAATTTGTAACAACACAAACAAGTTGCTATCAGCTGTCACAACTGGTAGATTGCTGATGCTTGGCACTATGCTCTAAGGAAGTATCAATGAGAACTATAACCTATATTTCCTGAGGATGTTAGGCTAAGAAGGCCAACGGAGAGTCCCAACCACATGCCTACCCAAGCAGCACAAGGCTCTCTTCACGAATAACAAGATAAAAGTATTCACTGTAATGAAGTACAGAATAGTAAAATGAAAAAAATTTTCAGATATAGAGTGAGATTAGCCTGGTCATGTGCTGACACTACTGATACCATTACTGAGGCACTTAAAAAGTAGAGCAATACTATTTTCAACAAAAGTTATTATATTCCTTTTCCTTACCATCCATTCTCTTCACAGATATATCAGCTGTTTTGTTGGAGTATACTCCCTTAAATAATTCCCCAGTAAAGACTGCTCAACTGTTAAAATGGGCTCTGCCAGCAGCTTCAGCAAGTGTTGTCTGTTATAACCCACACCAAGATCCATATCACTAGGATCAAAGTAAAGATGTTGTTAAGTGAAGAGTTTTGTTTATTCAAGAATTAGAAAGAAACCAGGAAAAAGTCTATTGCCTCATGTAGCCTCACTGACATGCAGCCAAGAGCACATAGGGGAGGGAGCCTGGGAGATGTTTAGCCATGTGCTTATAGTATGATTAGTAGATTACAGTGCTGTAAGAAGTTATCACTCATTAATCAAATTCACTTCCTTTCAATTATCATTTAATTTTGAAACTCATACACCGTGTTGTAGGATAGTGGGGCAGAGGCTCAGGATTTTTTTGCAAAGTTGTTCTTTTTATGAAATGCAAGAGGGGTGAGCTATCCCACTTCCCCTCCTCCTATCCACAGATTGGAGTGAGCTGGTGTTTCTTAGCTTAGTCCTGGTACAGATGTCAGAAAGGCAGGATGCTTTGGAGTCAGTGGACCAAGTTGAGTAACTATTAATATATTTTGACTATGTCAGTAGGTCCCTGTCAAGGATAACAAAAAGCTCTCTCAGACCACATGAGAACCAGTTAAGCACAAATACAAGAGATTAAGAAGCTGGGACTCATTAGTGTGAGGTAAAACAACACTAAGGCAACCAGGGGTCACTGAGTGGACCGCTGAGCATGTGGCTGACTTTGGCATGGCGTTGGGTTTGTTTGTTTGTGTATTCTATGTTAAATGCTACTGGTCTCAAAGCATGGTTAAGCTTAGGGGCCAGAATATATTAATTACAAGTTATGCAGTGTTGCTTGTTGTCTTCCTGATTCTAGCAGGGTTAGGGTGCTGGTCTTGTCATCCAGAAGACTGCAAATGCCACTATTAACTAGAGGTTTGTAAAGTGATGTGGATGTGGGTGGTTTGTCCTTTGTTGTTCATAAGAGTGGTAGTTCATATAATTTCACAACCTTACAAATACAAGTGGTATGTATGTTCTCCTCCTAGAACATGATTAATTGTTTCTTTCCAGCTAAGCTCTCTTTCACATGGCATAGGCAATACTTGCATCCACACATAAATACGGATACGCCTAAACTAATTACTGATGTTTTCAATGTAATCATTCACAAAACACGGGCATCACCCATTGCGAGTAATCACCCATGTGTGATTGAAATACATCATGGGCACCCCTTGGATCACAAGTGGGGTCTGTATCCACATATTGTTATGGGGGACAGTGTCTATTGCTGGTCTTCACACATCACAGGCAGCCCAACAACCAGTACACTTCTCTAGAGGAAACTCATTCAGTAACCGATTGGATTTCAAGGTAACTGACCATGCATGACTGTCCCTTTGTATTTATTATGAAAAGGAATTTTGATAATTGTGAAAGAGAGGCCAGTTCTGTGGGACAAATCACGAGAAGATTACAAATCCCGAACACGCACCATAGAATGCTGTAGACTTAAGAGTTTATCAGAGGCAGATAAAAACAACTATGGTAAGTGTACAAATAGTCTTCTTCTCTACTTCATAATAAATACATAATATGTTGAGGTGTGTGGGTGGTGGCTAGATTAAATTCATTACTTGTGAAAAGACATGCAGAGGCGAGTGCGTCTGCATTTAGGTGCAAACACAAGCATCATCCACTCCATGTGAAAGTGGCTTAATGGTGCTTCATGTGATATTTAGATTCCTTCCTTGTTGATGGGATAAACAGGTTGGCAACCTCAAGCAATCATAAAAGTGGGCCTGGGTTATGACTGATACAGAAGGCTACAGGAGGTTACAGGTCACTGTAGGTAAAGTTTAAAGTCCTGTACCAGACTGTGGGAGTAAAGGTCTGGGAAGAACTATCCCAGGTGAGGAAGTTACTGAAAAGAGACATTTGTGTTGTAACAATGTAAACAGAACAAGGGCTGCATGGCCAGACCAGTGATCTTAAACAGGTCACAGTGAATAGAAAACACCTCAACTTAGATTAAACTTGAGGTATTTGTTCAAACATTATCATCAACAAGCTCTACAAACTTATTACATGTATTTATAATTAATTTAGGTGAACTGATTTTATCACTGTGCAATAGATCATCTATTCCATACTATGAGTCACACATCAGCCAAGTCACTGCATCCAAGCATCAGCCTTAGTACTGCCACTTGGTCACAGTACAGTGAGAGATGGACATCTGTTATACACGTATATCTAATTGTTCTTGGCTCTCTCAAAGTACATGAAATCCTGGAAACAATAATAGGAATATTTAGGATGTTTATATGTTTTTAAAATATTCAAATTTTCATATCTACACATCAGTACAAATTAAACATTGATACTATGAAGTACAAAGTCTGCACATCATTACAGAATAAAACAAACTTACAATGAGGAAAAGCGCACCAAGAAGGAGAGTCTTTGTGCGCACGTCCATGTCTATGGGAAAGGTGAGGCCAAAGCTATCAGCATCAGTAAAGGCTTCCTGACAAAGCCCTCTCCACTGCTTGGTGATTACTCCAACTTGCACAGAACTGTCCTCACTCATCACCTATGAACAACAACCAAAGTAAATTACTATGATTAACATCTTCTCTCTCAGCACATTAGTTTTCCATCATCAAGTCCTTATTGGACACAACTATCTCAGTTGTTGTTTTTTTTCCAGCTCACTAGTATTATATCTAACATGATTTACCATACACCTTCTCATCAGTAATTACCTTAAACTCAACATCACTCCCACAGCTGATGGCACACACAGGTCCCTCAATTCTAAGCACCACATCACCACCAACATTCCTGACAGTGAACTTGCCAGCCAGTGGGGTGCACATGCTCCATTCCTGGTGGACACTGCCTATAACTGTTCCAGGTGGACTGGATATCTCAATGCTCTGACAAAGGAGAAAAAAATGATGCAACAAATTCACTTATAAGATAAAAATTTTCCTTTAAAAGGTAAGTGTCAAAGTTTACATATTTATATTCTTGCAATCTTAGATATAAAGAGTAAGTACAAATATTATAATGTGGATACCAGTAAATAGGAAGTTTTGTACATGGCACACTTTTTATACATAATACAGTATTTAGAAATATCAGAGATAAAACTTCAGTAAATATAGATAAAATTTTCACTTTCACTTGTGTGAGGAACATATGGATTCCTAAGGTGGTTAAAATAAAAAACTTGATTGATGAATTTTTGGAAATTGTTACATTTATCAAACACTGCACATTCTCTCTCTCTCTCTCTCTCTCTCTCTCTCTCTCTCTCTCTTTCATGTTACATCCTGGCAAGGTCTGGGCAGTGATGTTGAAACAGAGATAAAGATGATCAAATGAAAATTAATATTTTTCATGTAGGAGAAGGACTATCCAAGGGCTACAAAAAACAATAAAAGAGGTGCCAATCCACGAGATACCAAGAAAAACAAAAAAATTAAGATCTTGAAAGAGTTCAAGTCATATGAAGGTGGAAATATAGATCCATGGGGGGAATTCCAAAGTTTAACAGAAAAAGAGATGAAAGATTGTGAGTATTGGCAGAGGTTGATGGAGTAGGAGTGAGAGAAAAGTAAGTAGAGAGGCTTCAAAGGGATGAGAGGCATACAGTAACAAGATCAGAAGAGCAGTAGAAGATAGTAAAAGCTGCAACATTGCAGTGAAGAAAAAAGAGTGAAGACAGTCGGTTAAAGAAGAGTTAAAGAAAAATGCTTTTGATTTCAACCTGTTAAAAAAAATTAATATTAATGGAACACCCCTATACATGTGAAGCATACTATATACAAGGACCAATAAGACAGACAGATGTACAGAGTAAGCAGCTGGGCAGATGAAAAAACAACTGGTGCAGCTGACTCAGAACCTACTTCATAGAAGATGTTTTAGCTTCTAACTAGAGATAAGATGTTAAATTTCCAGTTCAGGTTAGGATATAACTAATGAACATACTAAGGATGTTCAGAGTACAAGAGGGGGTCAGTTAAGAATCAAAGAAGAAGACATAGTTGTCTGGAAATTTGTGTTAAGTTGATAAATAGAGGTACTGATTTTTTGCTTTGTTCCAATAAAAAATTTAAGAGAGACCTGAAATCAAGCATTTTGTGACTTCCCAGCATGAACTGTTTACTTCCTAAAGGGTTGGACCTCTAAAAAAAAAAAAAAAAAAAAAAAAAAAAAAAAAAAAGGTCAAAGAGGAAAACTAAGATGAAGTTACACAGAAAAGGAAAAAAGCCACATGAGGGTAGTTTGAAAATCAAAGCTTCATGCAAAATTCTATCAAAAGTTTTTGCTATGTCTAAAGCAACAGCAAAAGTTTCACCAAAATTCATACTAGCAATGAGATAGAAAATTATGAAATAATGAATGTTTAAGAATCTTCCCATTGACGATTGATCAAAAGCTTATACTAACATGAGCTTAATGTACGGTCTACTCATATAAAGTTGCCACTTTTTCGTTTTTGTTATTTTCTTAATTTCTTGAGTTGTTCAAGAAATCACAATGCATTCACTTCAATATATAATCTTTCAATCAAACAAAGAGCTGGGCAGCACTCTCTTATGTACACTTAAAAGCTAACAAAATAGGTTTTATTTTCATGAGTGGCATCTGGCAACTTTATATCAATGATACTGTGTCTGTTTTCATTCATAAGGAATTGTAATGGTATTTGGGGGAGAGTGTGTGAGTGAAGCATTAGTGTTTCGTATGAGCTTGAGCGGAGGTGTGGAATGAAAGGAGAGGTTGAGAGACAGCAGAGTGAAAAGAACCAGTACTTCAGCCACAGCTCTGACCGCCCCACACCACCAACCGCCTACCTCGCCCTATCGCTGATTCTGTTGCCAACACCATTACTCCAAGCCTGGTTCCTGTGTTTGCCCACCTAACCCCTGTTATAATAAAGTGGAAAGCTAAGGACTGCTCTGATTACTGCCACAAGCTATCTAGGCAGTATTGGGGAAAGCTACTTTGATCTGAAGCTGATTCCTGAATACAATGGCAGTGCCACTCAGTCTGTTGTTGAGTGGCTTGAAAGTTGGAGCTAGTGTGCAAACTCCAAGACGTCAAGGATGTGGTGAGCACCATCCCTGTTTGCCTGACTGGTGGTGCCTTTGCTGTGTACCTGCAGCTGTCTGAGGAGGCCCAGAAATCCACTAAGAAGAAAAAAGAGGCACTGCTGGCAGCCTTTGCTGTCAATCCCTTCATTATTTACGAACAGTTTACTGGCAGGAAATTGCTGACTGGAGAATCACTGGACGTGTACTTGGCAGAGCTGCAGCACCTCTCATCACTGTTTGGTGGTATAAATGACAAGGCTCTTGCTTGTGCCTTTGTTGCTGGATTACCAGAGGATGTCTGCCAGCTACTGAGGGCTGGGTCGCACATGGAGTCGCTTGAGCTGGAGCAGATTTTGGCATGGGCAAGGACGGTGATCAGGGATGACGGCCCATGTCAGCCAGCAGCGGCATGCCTCAGTGTGGCGTGTCCTTAAGCCAGGTTCTCACCAGCTGCTGCCAGTAACCTATGCTTTGAATGCAGGGTCCAAATCATCTTGCTAGGGATTGTTTGGCTCATCATAGAGGAGCAGTGCATGGTGGCTGGAGCCACACTCGGCGACGTCTGAGATGCTTCAAGTGCGAAGGCCCCGGTCACATCGCTTCTGCTTGCTCGGGAAATGAGCGCGGGAGAGGGAATCAGTGCCACCCTCTTCTCCTGGCAGTCTGTGAGTGAGGTGCTACCTAGTGCTGTGGTGAGAGTGGATGGTGTTCAGCGTCGTGTGCTAGTGGATACCGGCTGTTCCAGGAGTATAGCGCATGTGTCGTGCTGCAAAGCATGGAAAGAGGGTGGCGTCAACATGGTCACTATAAGTTGTGAAGAGTGGAAATGTGAGGGAAAAGGGACGGTGTGCCTTTAAGTGAGTGGTGAGCCCTCTGCCAACATCAGTGTGAGTGTTGTTGCCTCAAAACCTCTTGGATTCATCTTCATCCTCGGAATGGATGGAATCAAGGTGCTCGGTGGTGTCACAGTTGATGCTCAGGGCATCATGACTTTTGGTGGGGTAGAAAAGACGATCTGTGCTGCTACAGATATGGTGGTGGGGATTAATGAGAGGGACTTTAGTGCTACTTTTGATCCCAGCACGAAGTCATGGATAGCGGCCTGGAAGTGGGCAGAAGGCAGGGAGCCAGACGTTCTGTACAACCAAGTGGAGACTTATACTGTGCATGATGGAGTGCATGGCCCTTACAAGGAAGAACTGGAGAGGTGGATTAAGACTGGCTGGCTTCTTCCGTACGAGCTAAATATGGGCCTGCTAAGGGACTTATCCCTCTAATGGTGGTCATCCAGCTGAATAAGGAAAAGTGAGGCTAGTAATGGATTTTAGAGAGCTCAACACCCACATATGCGCCTACACAGCTGACATGGATGAGTGTCCTGACAAACTGCGGGAGTGTCGCAAGCAAGGTGAAAACGTGTCTGTGATAGACTTGGCTAAAGCCTACCTGCAGATCAAGATTGACGACTCTTTATGGCCATACCAGACGGTAAAATTCAAAGGTGAAAGGTATTGCCTGATGTGACTGGGCTTCGGTTTAAAAATCGCCCCACTTGTGATGAAGGCCATTTTGAACTGTGTCCTCACTCAAGATTCAATTGTGAGGAAGGGAACATCAGCCTATATCGATGATATTTTCATAAACGAATACATCATTGAGGCCAGGCAAGTGGAACAACATCTCAGCAACTTTGGGCTGACAAGCAAACCACCCGAATGCTTGGCTGACAGAGCTAGAGTATTAGACTTAAGAGTGTGGGGGGGAGCAGGATGGGCTCGTTTGGAGGAGGGATAACGAGCTAAGCAACGCTCCAGCTCATCTAACGTGGCAAGAGGTGTTTTCTTACTGTGGCAAGTTGGTAGAACACTACCCTGAGTGTGGCTGGCTTCGAGTGGTGTGAGCTTTCATCAAAAGAGCTACTGTATTTGACGGCACATAGCACGCAGTGGCGTATAAGACGCACCCCAATTTTAGCAGGTCAGATTCAGGAAAAAATGTTTTTAATGTATTTAAGCATATATTCTTGAAAGCAGTCTCACAGCACATTACAGGCATGCAAAGCATCACAACAGCAATAAACACTGAACACTAAAAAAAAAAGCCTTTTTTCCATAAAAAAAAAAAAAAAAAAAAAAAAAAAAAAAAAGGTGGTGGCCCAAAAGCTCTTGCTGCTGCTCATTCCCATTCTCCTTGGCATATTCTACAACTCTTAATTTGTAAGAAGTCGTGTAGCTCAGTCTTTTCCCAGCTACTGCCATGATGATGGGGAGGGTGTTCCAATGTTACCAAAAAATCAAAACAATTCACAACCTTACCAGCAGTGATACCAAATCCCCAATGGTCACGAACAGTACATACGGTAAATGTAATAAGCATTGAATAGATTGGTAATAGATGTAATAGAATAGACATAAAATAGATGAATAAAAGCAAGAAGGAACAAAAATCTAGATGGAATAGACGTTAATTAGATGGATTATATTCCGTAGTTTTGTTTCTTGCCAACAGATGGCATGTAGAGCGGGGTTCTTCAGATGGGCTGATGCTTATAAACAAGACTCACGGCCTCATGGATTAAGATAGATTGCTTTCATTTTTGTGATAATTTGTTTTTAAAGACTCAGTCATAATATGATAATTTGTTTTTAAAGTAACGGCAATAATACTGTTAATAATAATAATAATACAAGCAATAAAATAATGATGCGTGGAGTTTAGGTTAGGTAGAAACACTGATCGTAAGCTGGGTTAGTGTGTCTCAGGAGCCCATGGGAGGTCTCAACTTCACGTATAAGATGCAGGGTGATTTTATGAACCAAAATTTTGGAAAAAAAAAGTGCGTCTTATATGCCGTCAAATACGGTAATCTCCTCACAGAAAGCTGGAATCAGGTCATCTGCGATGAAGAGTTAAGCAGACTACTACAAGAAACTACGAGCTTGGTGAAGACGAGTGACCCCGTGCATGGATGGTGGAATGCCACAGATGAGGTGAAGGTGTGGGTGGACGCTAGCTCGCTGGTGCTCAGTGTCGTGGTAGAGATGAACAGACATGTTGTTGAAGATGCCAGCTGGCTGCGTAAGGATGACTCGTCTCACATCAACATGGCCGAACTGATGTGGTGATAAAGGCTCTGGATCTTGCACTGGTCTGGAGTGTCAAGAAGGTGGAGCTGCTAACCAACTCCTCGACAGTGCACAGCTAGATATCAGATGCTCTCTCAGGAAAAAGCAGGCTGAAGACCAAGGCTGCAAGTGAAATGTTCATGCAAAGGAGAGTAGGGATTGTATTGTCGTTGATAGATGAGTGTGACCTAAAGCTGTCTGTCATCCTCATACCTTCTTCAAACAACAAAACTGACAGCCTGACCCACGTGCCTCAGTGCTGGCTTAAGCCACCCACCACCTGCCCTGGAGAAAGGAAAGTTGTGTGTGTTGCCAGCATTGTCCCAAGTGATGGTGAGATTGTTGAACTTCGTCATCCCGCAGGCCATCCAGGGGTGAAGCGAATACTCTACTTTGTCAAGAGATCCTTTCCTGCTGTTACCCGAAGACAAGTACATGCCATCGTCACAAACTGTAAAATGTGCCAATCCATCGACCCAGCACCTGTTAAGTGGAGGAAAGGTTCCCTGGATGTAGGAGAAGCATGGCAGTGAGTGGGCATGGACATCACACACTTCAATGGATGACACTACCTGACTCTCATCGATTGTGGGCCATCACGGTTTGCTATCTGGCTGCGGCTCAGATTACAGACCAGTGCAAACATCATAAGAAAGATGGAAGCAATGTTTTATGAATGTGGGGCTCCAATAGAGCTGACAATGATACCACCTTCCACAGCAAGTTGTTTAAGAAGTTTGCAACACAGTGGTGTATGCGCCTCCATTTCCGATGCGCCCATGTGCCATCTGGAAATGGCATTATTGAAAGGTGTCATCGCATCGTGAAGGTCATTGCAGCGAGGAAGGGCTGTTCCATAGAAGAGGTGGTGTATCTATACAATGTGAGGCCTCAGGATGACTGCATGCCATCGACTGTCTCCGCCAACATGCTGTATCGATATCCTCTCAGGGTTCATGGGGTGGATCCCTGTGAGGATGGACAGCTAGAGGTGAACTGCTGCTACCAGGTGGGGGAAGAGGTATGGGTGAAGCCGCCAAATGCTCGGTGTGATGAACGCTATAAAAAATGTAGTCAGCAATTTTATCTCTGACTAGGCTGTTGAGGTTGATGGGGCAGCCCATCATGTCAAAGATCTTCACTGCGTCACATCACACCAACCAGTGGCTGAGATAACCGCTACCAGGAGTGGTGACGAGGAGCTACTTGTTGAGCTACAGAGCCAAGCTGACACGGGTGACGAGGTTGACACAGCACAGAGAAGAGGAAGAGCAAGAGCCAGCCGAGAGTGTATTACTGAGACGGTCGCCAAGAGTTAGAATACCACGAGTAGTGTGTGAACTTTGTGATTAGTATATCAGGGGGGGGAGTGTGTCTGTATTCGTTCATAAGAATGTATGTATGTTGAGCTATATTTTTAAATCATTGTAATGGTATTTGGGAAAGAGTGTGCGAGTGAAGCATTGGTGTTTCGTATGAGCTTGAGCAGAGGTGAGGAATAAAAGCAGAGGTTGAGAGGCAGCAGAACGAGAAGAACCACTAACTCGCAGCAGCTCTGACCACCCCACACCACCAACTGCCTACCTTGCCCTGTCGCTGATCCTATTGCCGACACCATTACTCCAAGCCTGGTTCCTGTGTTTGCCCACCTACCCCCTGTTATAATAGTGGAAAACTAAGGACTGCTCTGATTACTGCCACAGATACAGTGGAGATTCAATGCTCAAATGTCTTAATTGTCAAACTTTTGAATACTCAAATGCAAAAGTTCGACTTAATACTCGAAAAAATACCTAGTAGTAGAATGTCTGCACACATGGTTACAAAACAAAGGCTCCTGGCCTCTCCCTCCCTCCTCCCCATCAGTTTTCCTACCACAGTCCTGAGAATCACATTCTCCTGCACTCAGTCTACAATTTTTCATTTAGAAACTTACAATGGCACCAAAGAGGCTTATTAGTGGTGAAAATATCTCGTAATTGCACATAAACAAAACTTTGGTCTCTCCCTCCCCACCACCACCAGTTATCCCATTCTGATACTGGTAATACCAACAATATTGAAACTAAAATACTGGTAATCCAGTATATCGGATACCAGTGCACTCGTCCTCTGACGTATAACCTCCTTCCTCCTCTCCATCTTTCTCCCCTCATCTTCTATGTTATCCATCACCAGCCTTCACTTACAGTATGTACAAATCAAAATTATAAAAAAAATTACATTGAAATTTTTGAAAACTTCAGGTTTTGCTAAGGTTAAAACAAATTACAGGCAACCCCCGCTTAACGAAGTGGTTACGTTCCTAAAAACTCTTCGTTAAGCGAAACTTCATTAAGCGAACCAATTATAAAAAGTTTAACCCATGACTTGAACTTCCATTGAGAGTAAACAAAGCGAGAGTGCATCATAGTACAGTGAAAGGTTTAATGAAAGTAAAAATTATGAAGTTAAACATTTAGGCAGTTTAATTTAAGTCATTATAATGTACACTAATGTATGTATGTACGTAACTTTATTATGTTGATTAATCTTAAATTTATGAAGGGAAGGAGAGTGAAACGGGAAAGACACTAACCGGCAACCTGTGGAATGTAAACAAAGGGCGCATCATTGTATCATATACAAAACTTATGTACCACATTTCCACAAGGGTTTCCATTTTATCCATTGCAGAGTCACAAGTTCTGGTGGTTCTTTTAGCTTGCAAGGGAGATACAGTCTCACCAGCCTTCTTAATAGAGTCTGCCGACTTGAAAATAGTAGAGACAGTAGATTGTGACAAGCCATGGTGGTGAGCAATGCTATTAGTTTTCTTGCCTCTCTCATGTCTGTGAATAATATCCAGCTTCACTTCGAGAGTAAGAGACTTCCTGGTCTTCTTAGCAACGCAAGGCAACATTGCAGGACGTTTTGGTGGTAAGTTGAGCGAGGGAAGACGAGCTGCTGCTGACGCTGTTATTGTTTTGAACAGGGGGAGTGAGTGGTGTGCGTGTTGTCCACGAGAGGCGCTAGTGTATTCAAAAGCCTGTCGGCTTGTGAGATATGGTGGGGCTTTCAAACTTGGAAAAAATTACCTGGGTAAAACTTCATTAAAGCGAGTTTGGTGTTCGTTAAACATGGAGACGGTAGTAAAATGAAACCTTCATTGTAGCAAAATTTCATTGTGTGAACCTTCGTTAAGTGAGGGTTGCCTGTACCTGATTTATAGGTATCAGTAGTCAAACTTTATGATACTCAAACAGCCATTTGGAATTAATTGAGTTCGAGTACTGAGCCTCCACTGTAGTTAAATGCTGCCAGCTACCTATGAACTCCACTACTGGCAATATTTTAATAGTTGGCTGGCTTTCTATGGTGTTCAAAGAGTAGAATATGCAAATTATGACAAAAACTCGTAAATTTTGCTATCCTCCATGACCTAGAGCAACTAATGCAATACCCCACTCATATCCCTTACTGTCTTGGAGATATGCCCAACATTCTTGACGTTTTCCTCACCTCTAATCCTTCAGCTTAAGCTGCTACCCTATCTTTTCCGTTGGGTTCCTCTGATCACAATCTCATTTCCGTACCTTGTCCTATTTTTCCAATCCCTGCTCAGGATCCCCAAAGTGGAGGTGCCTCTGATGCTTTACCTCTGTCAAATGGGAGGACCTGAGGAGGTATTATGCTGATTTTCCCTGGAATGATTACTGTTTCTGTGTCAGAGACCTATCTCTGTGTGCTGAACACATAACGGAGGTGATAGTGTCTGGTATGGAGGTGTACATTCCTCATTCTTTTTTACAACCTAAACCTTCTAAACCTTGGTTTAACACAGCCTGTTCTCGTGCTATACATGATAGAGAGGCTGCCCACTTGAGCCTTCCATCTCCTGAATCTCATGCACTTTATATTTCTGTCCAGAATCATACAAAGTCTGTTCTTCAACTTGCCAAACACTTCTTCACAAATAACAAATGTCAAAATCTTTCAAACTCTAACTCCTCTCATGACTTCTGGCATCTGGCCAAAAACATCTCCAATAACTTTACTTCATCTTTCCCTCTTTTATTTCATCCTGATGGCACCATTGCCATCTCATTTGTCTCTAAAGCTGAACTCTTCTCTCAAACCTTTGCTAAAAATTCCACATTGGATGATTTTGGGCTTGTCCCTCCCTCTTCTCCTCCCTCTGACTATTTCATGTCTTCAATCAAAATTCTTCACAATGATGTTTTTGATGCCCTCTCTGGCCTAAGCCCTCGCAAGGCTTATGAACCTGATGGGGTCCCTTCTATTGTTCTCAAAAACTGTGTTTCCATGCTTGCACCTTGCCTGGCCAAACTCTTTCAACTATGCCTATCAACTTCTACCTTTCCTTCTTGCTGGAAGTTTGCCTACATTCTGCCTGTTCCTAAAATGGGTGACCATTCTAATCCCTCAAACTACCATCCTATAGCTTTAATCTCTTGCCTGTCTAAAGTTTTTAATCTATCCTGAATAGGAAGATTCTCAAACATCTGTCACTTCACAATCTTGTATCTGATCACCAGCATGAGTTCCATCAAGGTTGCTCTACTGGTGATCTTCTGGTGTTCCTTGATGAGTCCTGGTCATCCCCTTTTTTTTAGAGATTTTAATGAAACTTTTGCTGTTGCATTAGACATATCAAAAGCTTTTGATAGAGTCTGGCACAAAGCTCTGATTTCAAAACTGCCCTTCTATGGTTTCTATCCTTCTTTCTGCAACTTTATCTCAAGTTTCCTTTCCGACCATTCTATTGCAGCTGTGGAAGATGGCCACTGTTCACCTAAACCTATTAACAGCGGTGTTCCTCAGACCTCTGTCCCATCAACTACCCTTTTTTTATTATTCATTAATGACCTTAACCAAAACTTCTTACCCTATCCACCAACCACCCTTTTTTTATTATTCATTAATGACCTTAACCAAAACTTCTTACCCTATCCACTACTATGCTGATAATACCACCCTACATCTTTCCACATCCTTTCAGAGACAACCAACCCTTCAAGAAGTCAACAGATCATGCAGGGATGCCACAGAATGCCGGACTTCTGATCTCTAAGATTTCTGATTGGGGCAGAGAAAACTTGGTAGTTTTCAATGCCTCAAATATTCAATTCCTCCATCTATCAACTCAACACAACTTTCCGGACAACTATCCCCCTCTTCTTCAATGACTCTTGACTGTCTCCCTCTTCCATACTGAATATTCTCGGTCTGTCCTTTACTCATAATCTTAACTGGGAACTTCATATCTCATCTCTTGCTAAAACAGGTTTTATAAAGTTAGGTGTTCTGCAGCATCTTCACCAGTTTTTCTTGCCTCTCCAATTGCTAACTCTGTACAAGGGCCTTATCTGTCCTTGTATGGAGTACTCTTTGCATGTTTGTGGGGGGGAGAGGTTCACTCATACAGCTTTATTAGATAGGGTGGAATAAAAAACTGTTCATCTCATCAACTCCCCTCCTCTGACTGACTGTCTTCAGCCTCTTTCTCACCACTGAAATGTTGTATCCTTTTCTATTTTTATTGCTATTTTCATGCTAACTGCTCTATTGATCTTGTTAACTGCAAGCCTGCAGCCTCACTGCACAAGGCTTTCTTCTTCCTCTTATCCCTATTCTGTCCAATCCTCTAATACAAGAGTTAAACAGTATTCTCAATCATTCATACCTTTCACTGGTAAACTCTGGAACTCCCTACCTGCTTCTGTTTCCATCTTCCTATGACTTAACTTCTTTTAAGAGAGAAGTATCAAGACATCTGTCCCAGGCTTTTGGCTAAATTTTTCAAATCTTTTAGGGAAACAGCAGTTCCAGTGGACCTTTTTTCTTTTTCTAATATTTGTCACTTTTTCTAGTGACTTTATTATGAAATGTCGCTAGAATTAGATTTTACAAGTGCACATGATAAAACATTAATTTAGATGGCTATTGACTTTGATTTATCATGATCTGCAGATTGATTTTATAGTATACTGATGAAAATGCATGAAGAAAAGCATAAATGACAAAGAGCTAAATTTTATTCTTACAAAAATAAGCATGCCAATTCCATAAAAAAAAAAATTTATCACCTATCATTGGTAAGTACTTAGGTAATAGTGGTGTGAGATGACAAGAAGTAAAAATGGGTGAAAGAGTTGGCCAAGCAATCACGTGATGGAAAAATGACACTGCATTTATTACTGTCTGGAGACTTTGTAAGAATAGTAATCATAAATTATTTTATATGAATGCAAAGTACGTAGGGAGGTTGAATTATGTTATGCATGCATTGAAATTTACTAATTACGAATAACTTAGGAAATACAACCACTAACTTTTTTTGGGCAACTTTTTTGAGTGGTGAGTATATATCAGTTGACAGAAAGAAAACATCCAACAAGAACAAAAGATAGATGTTGATAGAGAAAACTGAAAAAAGTTGGGCTAAGCAAGATACAAGCACAGAGATACCCTTTCAGTTACAAAGAATAATAGAAGAGACCTTATCAGTTCATAATCTTTCTGATGGTTTAGGCTAGCAAGAGCAAGGAAAATATCACTGCAAAAGATCTTAATGGGTAGTATGAAGTAGTCAAAACATAGAAAACATGGAAAAACAACCATTGAATCATCCAAGGTAAAGTTTTTAGCAAAGGTTTGAATGAAGAGTTCAACTTTAGAAATTGCTGAAAGGCAGTGGTGCCAACAGGTTAAAATAAAGGAGGAAAAGTTACAGAGAAGCAAGGTTATTAACTTCTTTAGCAAGATGTCAGAAGTCATGGAAGTCTAAATTTTGAAAGATTTTGACACTTTCATTAATGAAAATTTTTAGCTATACTAGAACCCATCCGTACCTACCCATAGGGCGTTGGCCATGTCTGCCGTGAGACTATGCCAAATCTCCAATAAAAACAAACTACTCACTGTCCTGTAGTCATAGCATTATAAAAAAATAACATTCTCAGAACATTCAGAAACCTTAATTAAGTGGTAGATGATATAAATAATTGTCATATACGAAAATAAATTAAGCTAGTTCATATACATGGACGGTGATGTATCATATCAGGTCAGGCGACGTTGCCACTAATGACCCAGGTGGAATTTCCCGGGGAGGTTGGGGGGGTGAGTCAGGTCGCCATGCACGTGTCGCTTCACTTCTTCTCTGGTCACTACCATGGAAGGACCCCCTGACGCTTGCCCATCATACACTGTCTTGCGCAGCCAGACCAAGGAATTCATATTCCGCCTTAATAGATATTTCTTGCAAGAGAAAGCAAATCGGGCAACACTCTTACCTTTGACTCAAGCAAGGAACCACTCAATATATTACTCTGTGTTTCTACTCGTATGTGCACTTATTTGACAAACATGTAAATTACTTGTCTTATTTTCATGTATATAACCAGAATCTTTATTGCATTTAATGTACTATATAGCTGCATAGGTATTTGGGTCTCTTCTGACTTCTTTTAATGAAGTAGAGAACGATCATCACTCCGTTTTCTTTGAAGAAGGTACTGGTATAGCAGTGGCAACGTCGCACCCAAGAGGAGCCACACCTTGTGGGTAGCTACGGATGAGTTCTAGTATAGTTAGAGAAGAGACTTTGCAAGATTTTAGGCATAAATATAAAGTACATGAGATTCAGGTAATGGAAGACTGAAGTACTCTTTGTAGGCCACCTTCCTATCATGTATAACATGTGAACAAGCTGTTTTGAACTAAGTATGGAAGGTTTAAGTCAAAAGAAAGAGTAAAGAATGTATACACCTCCGCACCAGAAACTATCACCTGTTACGTGCTCAGCACACAGAAATAGATCTCTGACACAGCAGTTATATTCCAAGGAAAATCAGAATATTACCTCTTCAGGTCCCCCTCAATCAACAGAGCCATATCTACTTTGGGAATGCTAAGAGATTAAAGTAATAGAACAAGGTACAGATATGAGGACCCCAAAAGACAACAAACCTGGAGAAGGAAATATAAAGTATACTGAAGGAAAGAATGCATCAAAGTACAGTGTTAGAAGAAATATATTATGGTACAGTAAAAGTCCATTAATCCAACATGCAGGGGACTACCATACCAGGACCTGCATATAACTTTGGACAATTTTTGGTTTCACACATCCAACAATTTTCTCATGTTGCTTATGTTTCTCTGGTGAGACAAGTAGTGAATTGATTGATAATCTACATAAGTTGCTGATAATACTGTAGGTAATTTTCAAGTTATGGCATTTTATCTTATATCTACCTCTCATCAGCCAACTTCTTGAGGGAAATTAGGTTTTTTGGGTGAGGGAGCATTAAGTCAAGTTATGTGCATTGCAGAAGAGGTTGGAAATCAACAAAATCACATCAAAAATATTTGAAAATAAAAAAAAATTGCTCTTTTGACGGCAGCAGCAGTGGTGGTGGCTGTCACCATGTTATTGATGTGCCGTGTTGCCAACAATTTGCTACATTGATTTGCTTCATGTAGTAGGGTTTTTTTTGCCCTCATTTTTTTTTATAATTAGGTTAAGGTTAAGTTAGGTTACAGGTCACTACATGCCTCACCAGAAAAACATAAGACACACAAGATAATCATTGGTTGAGTGAAACTGAAAATGAATCATAGTTTCTTATGCAGACGGAATTACATTCACATGCACACATCCAAACCAAGACACAGCCTCTAATTTCTTACAAACATTCCTTAAACAGAATTCAAGCCTTTGCACCACAAACAGACTTAATACCTTCTGTACCATGACATGTTTTCATATTCATTTTGGTTACTATTTAGTGATTTTATACAGCTTCAGAAGCTTGTGTGGAAGGCTGAAATAGTGGAGACTGGCCATTAATCTTCTGACATTCATAAACCCTTCCTAATGTCAATAAAATCATCTAATCATACCCAAAACTCATGGTTAAAAATGCATCCTAGTACTGAAGGGGTTAAAATAGCTATTAATAAATAAACAAACACTCTCCCCACAAATGCTAATCACTAACATTAATACATCCCACCACTCACAATAAACCACAAAGCGATCCTTCACATGCATGCATCTATAATCCTGAGGATAACATACGATGCTTGCATGTAATTCAAACAACACATTTATTTATAGAAATTCATTACACTAGTGCACTGTCTATTGTTATGGACTCAGTTGGTACGCGAGCATCAGTAAAAAGCATCTACCTCCACCCCTCACTGCTAGGGTGCACCTGGTGCCTGGTTTGAATTTGCACAAATAACTAATTTTGGCCATAATTTTCTTTTTCACTCCACCTTCAAAAGTTTGGACTATTAGGAAATTTGGATTATCAGCGTTTGCATAAACAGACCTTTACTGTACTTTGGATGCTGGATGAAAACAATCAAGAGATATGAATATAGCTGGAAGTTTTTATATTACAACACAGGAAAATTCTTGAAAGTGTGGCACCACTCACCATCATGGAGCAAGGGCAGCACCAGGCACCACATGCCAAGGGGCGTGATAAGCGCATCACTTCTCGCTCTTGGCTGTCAAAGAAACCCATTTCAAAAGGTCGAATGGGCCCACAACACTGACGGGTGCAGCAGTCTGTGTCTTCCCTTGCAGTTAAGAATTCTTGTCCCATTGAGTTCTTCAAAACATACTTGTTATTCATCTCACATCCTGAGAGCACTGTAAGTGAATTTAATAAATTAACATTAAGGCATTCACCTTTACTGTGATACACCTCATAGATCAAGTATAGTTACTGTATACCCTAAAAATGCAAAAAAATAATATCAAAAAGAGAAAATGGTGTACTGTAAAGTATGAGATCTTTTAAGCTAACATATATGAAAAATTTAACAAAGCTAAGACCTTCAAATTATTTTCCATTTTTAAGGAATACAAAATATGACATACAGACTGACTTATGAAAAAATCTAATTCATAATTTTTTTTTGAAATGTCCAATATATATTGATAAAAAATATAAATAAACTCCCAACAGATGCTATTTAATTGTTTTTCCATGGCTATCATGCAACAATGGCATCATACTACACTTGCACTAATGTTTTTGATGTGAGGGATCTAGCTTTACCACACTGTTCTGGACCTACTGTTAGTCTGAGAATGTGCTGTTCTTGCTCCAGGGACTTGACTGAAGGTCAATTATTCATATACTTCTCAACATAAGAGGTAGTCCTGTTTTGCAAGGATGAAATTCTCAAAAAAAAAGTCACTAAAGCAGAAATCAACATATTTGTATAAAGGCAGGAATGAATGATGATTTTTCAATTGGAGCCATCACCTTAGAGAAATTTCAGCAACCTGACCTTAGAGTATAGTAAAACTTGTATGATAAATGTTGTAAAAAAAAAAAAAAAAAAAAAAAAACTGTTTTTTTTTTTTTTAGCTATGTTCCCAAGAGACAAGCAAAAGCAGACTACTTACATTCAAACACCTCAACCACTTGCTTCACCAGCACCTGGTCAAGCTGTGCCATGTATTCCATGCCGGGTGGCACCGTGTACGCCATCTAAGAAAAGGGCCAGTTATTACCTCTGCTGTCTTATATACAAGTAAGCTGTGTGAACTTTGTGTGGGTGGAGGAGCAGGAAGTATACGAGACTTACCTCTGGTTAGTTGAAGTATGCTTAGAATTTTATGAGTCAAATCACCCCTGCCGTCGTGGAGATTTCACATGAGATGTCGCTGTCGCTCAGTAGCTGTCAGACTTTGTAGCCACGAACACCCACATGACACTAAATAACAAACTGATCAAAAGTACAAGCCTTGTACATCAAGATAAAACAGGGCGGAAGAGGAGGGCATGTGAAATCTCCACGACGGCAGGGGTGATTTGACTCATAAAATTCTAAGCATACTTCAACCAACCAGAGGTAAGTCTCGTATACTTCTTAATTTTACTGTCAAATCACCCTCTGCCACGTGGAGCATTTCCCATGAGGCTTTGAAGCCATGTGGGTGTCGTGCCATAATAAATGTCCCCAAGAAAAAGTGGACAAAAGGGTCCAAAAACACAATTTCACAACCTGAAACTTCATTGAGCAAAAGTTGAAGATTCACATATTACATAAATGTCAGAACAGTAGAAACTTAAACCAACATATCACATAATGTAGAAAAAACCAAAGCTTCTAGTTTTCAGTCCCCTATGCAAACCTGTGCATAATGGCAGTGAATCTCACGCTATGCTCATATCTCCAAACCATTAATAACCCAAAGAAATGGAACAATATTACAATAATTTACACAAGTACAGCCTCCTGAAATGAATCTAGTTGTGGGACAATTTGCTTGTCATAAAACTTAGCAAAAGTACTGGCCCGAGTCCAGCCGGCTTTGGCCATAATAGTAGTAATAGGCACTGACATAGCCTTTGCCTTTGACACTGCCGCTGACCTAACACTACCAGCAGTAAATGTAGTAGTGTCAACACCTGATCTTTTAAGCATCGCCTTAACCCAACGGGCAATGGTGTCCTTAGTGACCGACTTGTGTGGTCTGACGTAGCTGAGGAGAAGTCCAGCATCCTCTCGGGAAAGGTCCCGTCTGATCTCCGCCGTTCTTGCGAGGTAATGCTGTAAGGTATCGCAAACACATAAACTAGTGTCCCTGGAATAAGCTTGAAATTTAATTGAACGAATATTAAAGGAGGGCCTACACTGCTTAATGTGACCCCGTAACCGAACTGAAATAAAGTCCTCTCCTATGCTAATGCCAGTGGTAACTAACAGATGTAAAGTTTGTACACGTGCAGCCTGGGTTAGAGCCATCAGCATAACCAGTTTTAAAGTTAAATCCCTAAGGGTTAGAGTATGCAAGGGGTACATGGATTTCAATTCCGCAGGACTGGTTGAACGTCCCATGTTGCAGTGTATCTAGGTATGGGTGGACGCAAATTAAATACACCCCTCATGAACCTGATGACCAAAGGGTGGTTACCCGCTCTACAGCCATCCACCACAATGCCCAAAGAGGAGAGAGCACTTCTGGCCGTATTGAGTGTTTCATAACCCACATTCCTGTTAAAAGTTTCAGACAAAAAATTTATAATGTCCGCGACAGTGGGATTACAGGCACTAACGTTCCCTCTAACACAAAATTGTGCCCAGCGCTTAAGGTGCGGGCGGTATTGTTTCTCGGTGCCTGGTTTCCAAGAAGCCAAGATGATGTTTGCACCGTCCTCAGAAACTCCGCGTGCTCGTAAGTGCTCCCTGACAGAAGGCACGCCATCAGATGTGTGTTGCGCATGATCGGGTGATCTTCCCCTGATGATGGGTGTACAAGCACCGCAGTTTTCTGCGATATGAGGCGCGGGTAATCGATGAGCATCCCGAGCAACGTGCCCATCCATGGTTGGGACTGCCACAGGGGAACAACCATCCACACTCTGGCTCCTTCGGCTTTCAACTTCTGCAGGCATCTAGCAATTAGCGAAAATGGAGGAAAAATGTAAGAAAGTTTGAATCTTGCCCAATTTAAAGAGAATGCATCCACATGCATTGCCCTGGGTCTGGTCTCCATGAGCAATATGAAGGTACCTGGTTATTTATCCTAGAGGCAAACAAATCAATAGTTGGTGTACCAAACACTTTACACAATTGTTGGAAAATACGTGGATCAAGCTTCCATTCATGCCTGTCGTTCACCAAGCGCGAGGCCATGTCTGCCAAAGTGTTTTCCTTGCCCGGAATATGTGAACAAGTGATCCAAGCATTGGAAGTGAGGCACCAATCCCAGATCTGGATAGCAATGTCATTGCAAGTGAGAGATTTAGTACCACCCATTTCATTCACATAGGTCATTGCAGTGGTGTTATCACAATAAACTTTAATGTGTTTCCCTGAAAGAAGTGGTGTAAAACCTTGCAACACCAACAAAATAGCTTTGAGCTCCAAAACATTAATGTGCAATAATCTTTCAGCTAGAGACCAAGTACCAGAAATAGACTGAGCATTCACGTGTCCCCCCCAACCTGTGTTGGAAGCATCAGTGTAAATGTCAATATCAGTACCAGGACGAAAAATTCTCCTAACCTGTGTTGATGTGTTTTCGAGCCACCATTGAAGGTCTGTCCGCATACCCTCTGTAATTTTCATGCAACTGTCAAAATTACCTTGAGCACACTGTAAAGCCGCAATTTTAGCTGCCTCTAATTGTCTGTAGTGCAATTTTCCCAATTCCACTGCTGGAAAGGCAGCAACCAAAAGACCTGTAACCCTAGCCACTTCTCTAATCTTGTCATGACTTTTGTTCTTAAGTTTCTGACAAGCTTGAGTGAGTTTCAGAATCCGTCGTTCCGGTAAAGAAACAGTCATAGAATTAGTGTCAATGATGTTCCCCAAATATTCAATTGACTGAGTGGGCTGCAACACTGACTTTGGTACATTAATACAAAATCCCAATCTGTGCAACAAGTCAATAGTATCAGTTACACAAGCAATACATCCAGCTTTAGACTTATTACAAATCAGTGTGTCATCAATGAAACTGGTGATAGAGTAGCCCATTCCTCTCAATGCAGCAAATACTGGTTTCATTAATTTTGTGAAAATTCTAGGCCCTTCAGAAATACCGTTAGGCAGACAAGTAAATTGGTAAATATTGTTCCTCCACTGAAAACACAAAATTTTTTGTTGTTCCTCTGCAATCTTTACAGTGTAATATGCATGTCTAAGGTCTACTGAAGCTAGGTAGTCCCCTGCATTAATCAATCTTATGGCTTGTTCAAAGTTATCCATCTTAAAGTGCTTGTATGGAATATGTTTGTTAAGCTCCTTTAAGTTTAACACCATCCTATACCCACCATCTTTTTTCGGTCTCAAAAAAATGGGGGAAATAATTTGTTCTGCCATCCTCTGTGTAGGAACAATAACATGAAGGTCCAAAAGTTTCCTGATCTCCTCATCAACCAGAGCTTGTTCTTCTAACCTGAATTTATATGTTAATTCCCGAGAAAATAAGTGTCTAACATCATCAACATTAATATCTAGGTGACAATGCTGCACCATGTCCAAGATAACTGGGTCACTTGTAACAGCCTGCCACTCATGTACAAAGTAATGTAACCTGCCTGCTACAAAGGGGTACTAACCTCACTCACGGTCGGGGCCTCTGGTGACCCCGACCTTTGGCGTTTTGGCTCCGTGTCCTGACGTGCCAAGAACTGCCGCTGGCCCCCACGGTAACCCCACCGCTGCGTGGCGAGGGCTGGAACCGAGTGGCATGGCTCCGAAAAGAGGACCTACCCCAGAAGCTCCTGGGCCTGCCACTGGAAGACTTCCATGCAAAAGTACTCTTCTTGGGAGTGATCTTGGTGCGCAGCTTCTCCATGTCCTCAATCTGTTTAGCTGATTGTGACACATCGTCCCCAAACAAAAACTTTGTCATGGGAACTTTGTCAGAACATAAGTGCACATATTTCTGGTTAAGTTCACGTTTCATCACGAACCGCCTCGCCAGGTTGTTATTATGATTGGCATGTCCAAGCAGCGCCAAAACACCATTGAGCTTACCTACTTCCTGAGCAATCACGGAGTTCCCAAGCTCCTGCACCAACTTGTCAAGCACTACTAGGGACTTGGTAAGAATAGAACCAGCTGAAACAATGTCTGAACTTACGTCTTTGAGTCGGGAGTCTGTCCTCCGTGCTTCCGTTTTCAAAGCGCCCAGAATCTGCTGGTTGCACTCAACAGGAACAAGCGCAGTGCAATTGTTAGGACGCCTGGTGACCGGGTCCTCCACAATCGCCTTGTGGTCTTCCTCTTGCAGCCCCTTCTCAAACCAACAATTTACCATGGCCGCCACTTGTGGGTCAATGTCCTCAGAAACCGTGTCACAGGGCCCGAAATCCTTAGCAGCCTGCAGCAAAACACTGCTGCCCGGAGGAAGGTCCCTAACTTCCCCGTCCTCACTGCTGGAGTCCCTAAAGCCCGAAAACGCCTCGGGCGAAACTGGCTGCTGCAGGCCCGAAGTGCTCGCCTGGAAGTTCACTTGTTGAGGTGGCGGAGGATCCCGGTTAGCCGACAATTTTGCAACAACCCCATTTAAGCGAGCCAATTCATCTACAACCACTTGCCAGGAGGCTCTTGCATTCGGCCCGTGTGGGAAACCTGGGGCCGAGCATGATCCTTGCGCCGACGTGGGTAGTTGTTACTGTAGCGGCGACCGAGGCCCTCCTGCCGCCCCACAGGGGAACCACTGGAGCTCCCACTGGGAGCACGGGAAGACGTCCTCTCTCTAGCCCTGGGAGATCTGGTGGTACTCCGCCTACCAGCGGAAAAGCAGGGAACCTCAGGTGGCTGGGCTGCGCGGTGCTCCGGCTCCGACATGTCGTCCGACCTGCACCAAAACAAGCCGAAAGCCTGTGTAAGCCCACTATCACACTTGGCAAATTGGCAGGCCCAACCCATACCAATGCCCTATGGTAGGCCCAACCCATACCATAGATCCACCTGAGTATAAGGCCATGTACCTGTGTGGGAATTGCTGACGCCGAAAACACTCGTGGAAGACGGCGAAGAAACAACGTCCGATCAGCCCGAGAACGATCCAGCAACTGACAGCTACTGAGCGACAGCGACATCTCATGGGAAATGCTCCACGTGGCAGAGGGTGATTTGACGAAGTTCCTCCCTCTCTCTCTCTCTCTCTCTGATACCACTCTCATTCAAAAGTTGTCTCCCAGTAACATGGTGAGAGACCTGAGGTATAGAAGTAAGGCGCGCAGGAGAGGTGGTGGAATCAGACACAGTGAAATCACTGTCGCTCCCATCATGCATCCATCGTTGGTGACACAATGACATAGAGCTCATGTTTACTCCTGATGAGTGTTGCCAGCTCACAAGCAAAGAAAATGGGAAGAAAATAGCCAAAATATAAATGTAAAAAGCCTAAAAATCTAACAGCGTGCCCCGAGTCTTGCGTGATGAACGTCTATCAATGTGTCCCGAGTTTTGCGGGTTAAGTTGTTATTTTGGGCAATATAGTTCATCTATATCATGCATACAATAAACATTGTATTTATCTTATATAAAATCTATATTTGGTTGATATTTAAAGCATGTTAATTTTTTGCAGGGGTGAATTCATATAACAAGAACGAATTAATTCTATTTCCATTAATTTCTATGTGATATACAATTTTTTTTAAATACAACGATCGTCACGTAATGAATTAAAATCGTATGTCAAGGTACCACTGTATTAGAGTAAGAAGAGAGGAAGAAAGGAATTTTGAGAAAGATGTAGTGGATAAAAGCAAAGATGAACCCAAACTTTTCTACAAGTTTATAAACGGCAAAACAAAGAATAAGGAAACAATTGAAAAAATAATTAAAGAAGGGAAGACATATCAGAGAGAGAAGAAAATGTGTGATATAATGAATGAGAGCTTCCAAACAGTATTCACTGCAGAAAACGATTTCACAGAACCTAATAGGACATTGGATTGCCAAGGATTACAGGAGATTCCAGTGCACAAAGAGGATATTGGAAGTGTACCGAGTAGCAGTACTGGAGTGGGATTATTACCCACTATTAGGGTATTTATTTAGTCCAAATCCTCATCTTCCCTTTCATATGTGTAGCTAGGAATTCTTATATAGGGAGTCCCTGTAGGGGGAGAAGGGAGATGACGTATGGCTGCGTGCGCAGTCATCATGGCTGCCACCTTATAAGGTGAGGAGCGTGGTGGCTTCACCCTCAGAACTTCACCCCGCTCTCGTCTCGAGGTACACTCCAACATTCTCCAGGAAGAGCTGCAATACGCCACGTGGTCTGATAAGAGCAACTCATGAGATAATCACTATGTTTACAGCACCGTTCCTGTGGAACCTTCTGCCACTTCCAGCACAGCAGGCCCAACCAAGCAGAGAGACAAAGAGAGAGAGAAGCAGGACGCCACGAGGGACGGGCCGCCATTTTTACCTCTCGGGACGCCACCACACGCACCCTCACGCCCTCTCATCTACAGCTGAGTTACCCACGGTTTCCCCCCACATAGGTCTCCCATCTTATAGGTAGGCTAGGTAGGGAGTTACATGACTGTGATGGGTTGTTATTGAATTAAAGGGGTCTATTTTGTTAAGCTTGGTGTGTTCATCCCTCCCCCTTGGATTCGTTACATCTTTCTTTTCTTCCCTTACTCGGCCTAAGCTTCACTTAGGCCCAGTACCAGAGACTGAGCCTCACGAAGGTTCAGTAAAGATGATTACTGGATACGTTGGAAGTGAGAAAAGCAATAGGACCAGATGGTGTATCAGGCTGGGTGTCAAAAGAATGTAAAGAGCAATTACTGGATCCAATTTGGAAAATAATTAAAAGTTCAATAAATGAAGGGAAAGTTCCACTATAGTGGAAGAGAGCCAACGTAATACCAATATTTAAAGGAGGAAAGGCAACTGAACCACTAAACTACAGACCAGTGTCATTTACAAGTGTCGTAGGGAAGTTATGCAAAATAATTATCAAAGAAAAATGGGTTAAATTTCTAGAAGAGCAACAAGTCATATCGAACAGACAATTTGGGTTCAGGAGAGGGCAGTCATGTATATCAAACTTATTAAGCTTCCATTCGAGTTATTGCAGGACTTGAAAACAGAGTTGGATGGGTAGACACAGTATACCTGGACATTTAAAAAGGCTTTTTGATAAAATCCCTCACGGAAGACTACTTTGGAAACTAGATAACATAGGAGGACTGTGTGGAACCTTGCTCGAATGGACAAGAGATTACTTGAAGGATAGGGAAATGAGAACTGTGATCAGAGCTACATACTCATCTTGGGGTAAAGTAATTACCAGAGTGCCACAAGGGTCAGTGTTAGCCCCCATTATGTTTCAAATTTATGTAAACGACATTCACATTGGGATAAACAGTTATACAAATTTAGTTATACAAATTTATTTGCTGATGATGCAAAGTTACTAAGAGTTATCAAAACCAGAGAGGACTGTCTGCTGTTACAGGAAGATTTAAACAAGATCTATGAGTGGAGCAGGAAGTGGAAATTTAATGCCAAGAAATGTCACATAATGGAACTAGGAAAGAGTAAGAGAAGACCAGTATGGAACTATTTGATGGGAGAGGAACAAATAATGAAGACTAAAGAGGAAAAAGATCTTGGAGTGATCATACAAGAAAATCTGAGCTCTGATTAACACATAAGCAAGATATTTGGACTATCATATAAAATGTTGGCTAATATAAAAGTGGCATTTCATTACATGGATAAAGATATGATGAAAAAAATCATCACAAGCATGATACACCCAGGGCTGGAATATGCAGCAGTGGTATGTATGGTCTCTGAGCTCTAAAAAGAATCTAAGAAAATTGGAAAGGATACAGAAGATGGTGCTGGAGTTAAAGGACCTCACATATGAAGAACGACTGAAGGAAATGGGACTACCAACCTTACAAGATAGAACAGAACGTGGGGACCTAATAACAATGTACAGGCAATCTCCGCTTAATGAAGGGGTTACGTTCCTAAAAAAAACCTTCGCTAAGCAAATTTTCGTTAAGCAAACCAATTATAACAAGTTTAACCCCTGACTTGAGCTTCCATTGAGAGTAAACAAAGCGAGAGTGCATCATAGTACAGTAAAAGGTTTAATGAAAGTAAAAATTATGAAGTTAAACATTTAAGCAGTTTAATTTAAGACTGTCATTATAACGTACACTAATGCATGTATGTAAGTAACTTTATAATGTTGATGATCTTCAATTTATGAAGGGAGGGAGAGTGGAGCGGGAATACGCTAGCTGGCAACCTGTTAAATGTAAACAAAGGGCGCATCATTGTACCACATACAAAACTTATGTATCACATTTCCACAAGGCTTTCCATTTTATCCATTGCAGCGTCACGAGTTCAGATGGTTCTTTTAGCTTGCAAGGAAGATATGATCTCACCAGCCTTCTTAATAGAGTCTGTTGACTTGAAAATGGTAGACAGTAGCTGGAGTCAAGCTATGGTGGGAAGCAATGCTATTAGTTTTCTCGCCTCTCTCGTGTCTGTGAATAATATCCAGCTTCACATCGAGACTAAGAGACTTTCTGGTCTTCTTAGCAATGCTAGGCGACATTGCAGGGCGTTTTGGTGGCATGTAGAGCGAGGGAAGACGAGCTGCAGCTGAGGCTGTTATTGTTTTGAACTAGGGAAGAGTGGTGCGCGTTTTGTCCACGAGAGGCGCTGGTGTATTCAAAAGCCTGTCGGCTTGCGTGATACGGCAGGGCTTTCAAACTTGGAAAAAATTACCTGGATAAAATTTCGTTAAAGCGAGTTTGGTGTTCGTTAAACGAGCAGACGGTAGTAAAAGGAAACCTTCGTTGTAGCGAAATTTCGTTGTGTGAACCTTCGTTAAGCGGGGGTTGCCTGTATAAGATAGTAAATGATATTGAAAAGACAGACAAAGAAGACCTGGTGCTGTTGATGGAAGAAGATGAAAGGACAAGAGGACATGAAAAGAAGATCAGGATGAGGCAATGTGTGAAGGATATTGGAAAATTATTTTTCAAGTATAAAAAATATTTTTGCATATTTACCTGTTTCACATGACTAGGAAGAGAGGTGGACTTTCTCTTTCCCTGACGCAGAATATATAAGAATCCCCTAAAACTTTCTCATAGTGGAGGGAGGAAGAGGAGGTAGGGTTCATAGAAAGTGGGAAGCCCTCATACCCCCCTTGCTCCACCCACCCCCACTACCTGCTCAGCAATCGCTCTATTGCTTTCTGCGTACGGAACATGCAGAGGGGAGGAGGCTGGGTATGTGTCATGTGAAATAGTTAAGTGTGCAAAAATATTTTTTATACTTGAAAAATAATTTGTTGCACACCCTTGTTTCACATGACTAGGAAGATTCCCACATTAAAAGGTGGTGGGTGCATGTATAACCGAGACCCCCCACCAAAGAAAAAAAAAAAAAAACAATTGCCTCAGTACTTACATCCAGACTTGGAGCAAGGCAAGGCTAAGGCACTGTGCTCTCCCCCACAAAGCTCTGGTGAAGCATAGCGAGGCATAGCATGCCGCCTTAAGATAGTGCTCATGTCATAGCCGTAGGGGTGCCTGTGCCCCGGAACCCCGCGAAGACATTGACCAAACCTAATACAAACCTAAGCTAACCTTACGAAACATCTAAAGAAAATTACATCGCTGGGCTTTGAAAATCTCGAATTTCTGCCACACTCCCAAGTGCTATTACAGACACACTACATG
This sequence comes from Portunus trituberculatus, assembly GCF_017591435.1. Classification (NCBI taxonomy): domain Eukaryota; kingdom Metazoa; phylum Arthropoda; class Malacostraca; order Decapoda; family Portunidae; genus Portunus; species Portunus trituberculatus. The sequence goes on from NC_059301.1 coordinate 28,555,908, forward strand.
CGTGCCACGCAGTTTCTCTACGTTTACGGCAAGGTTACCGACCTTTTTACTTCATATGTGAATTCCGTGCTTGTATCTCGTGTGGCTGTATTAAAAAGATTTACCGATCAATTTTCTACAATCAACACTACGATAATAATGTCAATTCAATAATGCTACTATAAAGTAGTCTGCGAATTAAATTAGTTACTATTATTCTATATACAATACTATCATAACATTAATAACTAACTACGTATAAGCAAATGCTGCAAACTAATCAATAAATACTATGCAACACTAAAGCTTTTCGTCGCATGTACGCATATTTAGTAGGTATGTATGTATATATGTATGTCAGGTCTGTACTTGATAAAATTAAAAAGTTTTCCTGCCTGCACTTCAAACAAAAATGACATGTGTTATCCTTGTTTTCTGGCAGTTGCCACTGGCTAGAGCTGCCTCTGACTGCCATGCCATCTTCCTCTCCCTCTTCAAGCCCACCTTACCATCTCCGTCTACGTCTACGTGTATACGTCTCTCTCTCTCTCTCTCTCTCTCTCTCTCTCTCTCTCTCTCTCTCTCTCTCTCTCTCTCTCTCTCCAAATTCATTCTCTTTCGCCTTGTCAAAAATGTTAAATTCAAACAATGAGGCATCTTTTGCATGGAAGTAGACCTAATGGATATTTATGCAAGAGAAGTGACTAATACACCTTAAAGACTACATTTAGGCGATGAACTGTTTCTTGTTGAGATGCAAATGAAACTGTCTCAAAAAAAAAAAAAAAAAAAAAAAAAAAATGTTGCTGTAAGGCAAAAATAAATAAAAATGAAAATAACAAAATTAAAAGAAAGTAATAATATAGTAGGCTAAAATTCAGGGAGTTTTATTACCGGAACTTTAAGGTGTCGGAGCGGCGCGGCGCTCCACAAGCTCCTGCAGCACTGCACCCATGCATTTAACAATTTACCGCCGTTCATCAGAGAGAGAGAGAGAGAGAGAGAGAGAGAGAGAGAGAGAGAATAAACATACAAAAGGTCTCCTGCAATGCAAGCCAAGTAATTATTGTGGCATTGGCTTCCCACTACGAATATTCTTTCTCCCATATGTATATATATATATATATATATATATATATATATATATATATATATATATATATATAGAGAGAGAGAGAGAGAGAGAGAGAGAGAGAGAGAGAGAGAGAGAGAGAGAGAGAGAGAGAGAGAGAGTTCCGTAAGGTACAGCAAGTTGAAGGTAAGATACGATAAAGTAAGACAAGATAAATTAGAGTAAGGAAGTATAATGTAACGTAGAATAAATATAAGTTCCTTTTTATGAACGATGCGAGCTAGATCCATATGCGGTTACTATGGACCACTTTCCTGAAACACTCATAGCCGCACCTCCATTACTTTCAAAACATTTCCAAAGGGAATTCTTACGGTTCTACTGACATATCAACTAAACTTCTACAATATGAATAGGAAAAAGACTCGTGACAACAAAGGTTAATAATCTCAGTGGCCTTAGAGAATAGAACCAGAATAATTATAATTTGTGTCCTTTGAAAATAGTCATGATAAGAGAGCAATTAATGCGTTTCTAGTTACAAGTCATAAGCACATTGTTCGAAAAAAATAATGTAATTACTGTGTATATGGTGAACGGAGAGAGTATTGATCTACGTACCTTACTCGGACTGCCCTCCTGCTGATTGTTGGTTTGTCAAATAACCCTAAAAGAGGTGGTGGTCGAGAGAATTCCTGCTTCCGTTCACCCTAACGCGTACTCTGCCTAACCCTGACGTCACTATCACAATCACTAACTCTTCCAGTCACGAGCTGGTCAGCCTCAATATACTGCCTAACTCCTTAAGCCTACTTAATGATCACGCTATTAGTAGCTTCTTTTCCTGACAAGAGTTGAACAGTTTATACAAGCCCATCGTAAAGTGAAAGATATAAGAATCAACCCAGCGACAATGGACAAACTGCTGTCTTGATTAAGAGTTCCAAAACTGTATTGGTTGGTGTACAGGTTCATGATACTTGTTTATCTTGTATTTCGACGACTTACTTTAATGATGTAGCTCTAATTCCGTGTTTTATACATTCTTCTATTGCATTAAAAACTCAGCCTTAAGATATCACCTACAATGAAGTAAATCCTTAAAGAAAACATACTGAAAACTTACCATTTCCCTTTCGTCCACGATATCAACAGTGAACCGGTAGATTATAAAATGATACCAGCAACCAAACAAACTTATTGATTATTGGTAGTAACCGTTGTGTGTGTGTGTGTGTGTGTGTGTGTGTGTGTGTGTGTGTGTGTAAAAGCATTCAAATACAAAGTGGTCTTCCTGGTGAAGATAACTCGTGAAATGAAAGGTCACCTACATGTTGTCATGGAGACTGAGTCCATGACCTTCTCTCTCTCTCTCTCTCTCTCTCTCTCTCTCTCTCTCTCTCTCACCAAAGGTCCCTAACCTTTCATAAACATTGCGACAAATTTACTAAGTTATACAACAGAGAGAGAGAGAGAGAGAGAGAGAGAGAGAGAGAGAGAGAGAGAGAATTTACCATCTTGCACTGAACAGAAAATATCTTCGGAGATACAGTACCAATACAGTAACAATGGGAATGTTTATGTGATGAAAGAAGACAGGGCAGACACAGAAATTAGAGGGAGTGACAAAACGACATTTAGCGAATTAGAGCTAGGATGGTGAAAGCTAACACGGAATGAGGAAGGTTACGTATGCGTTAGACAGAAGATATCAAAGACGGACTAGATGAACAAGTCAGTCGCTGCACTTCAAGGCCACGTAGGTAGAAGGTAACACGAGGATATGAATGTGGTACTGTACATGGAGTGAATGCAAGCAGACGACCCTCAGTAAAACATCACATTGTACGAGCGCAAGTGCTACGTTACAAGGTATAATGTTCGGTGTATTGACAGTCATGCAAGGGCAGGAATTTTATTTATTTATTTTTTTATTATTTTTTTCAGCTGTCATTCTCAGAGGCTCCTACGAACGAGCCTCATACCTCTACCATTCCTCAAAGCATCCTTGGATATGACTTTTTTTTTATGTAAGAGGGAGAAACTGCCAAGGGCAACAAAGATTGTGATTATAAGAAAAAAAGAAAAAAAAAAGGCCACTGAGGTGTCGGTCCCTAAACAAGCTGAATAGATAAACGAAAGGGGACTCCCAGGATGATAATAGGAGTCAATTTTTATTTTTTTTTTTTGGGTGGGAGGTTAAGAAGTTATGTGTAGCTACTGGATGTAGCTTTGTGTTTTTTTATGCAAGAGGGGCAACTGGCCAAGCGAGAGAGAGAGAGAGAGAGAGAGAGAGAGAGAGAGAGAGAGAGAGAGAAAGAGAGAGAGAGAAAAAAAAAATGGCCCACTAGATTGCCAGTTCCCTTAGAGAAATCAGTTATCCAAGTCAGGGACAAATGTCTTGAAACCTCTCTCTTAAAAGAAGTCAAGTCGTAGGAAGATGGAAATACAGAAGCAAGCAAGGAGTTCCAGAGTTTACTGGAGAAAGGTATGAATGATTGAGTTCCAGTTTACCAGAGCAAGGTATGAATGATTGAGAGTACTGGTTAACTCTTGTATTAGAGATTTGGACAGAATACGGGTGATAAGAAGAAAGCCTTGTGCAGCGAGGCCGCAAGAGGGGATGCATGCAGTTAGTAAGATCAGTAGAGAAGTTATCATGAAAATAGCGATAAAAGATAGCAAGAAATCCAACATTCTGGCGGTGAGAAAAAAGCTGAAGACAGTCAGTCAGAGGAGAGGAGTTGATGAGACGAAAAGCTTTTGATTTCACAATATCTAACAAAACTGTGTGAGTGGACCCGTCCCCTCCCCAACCATGCGAAGAGTACTCCATATAAAGGAGGATAAGGCCCTTGTACAGAGTTAGCAGTTGGAGGGGCGAGAAAAACTGGTGAAGACATCTCAGAATGCTTAACATCATAGAAGCTGTTTTAGCAAGAGATGAAATGTGAAGTTTCCAGTTTAGATTTTGAGTACAGGGCAGACTGAGGATATTCATTGTAGAAGATGGAGACAGCTGATTGTCATTGAAGAGGAGGGGATAGTTGTCTGGATGGTTGTGTCGAGTTGATAGATGGAGGAATTGAGTTTTTGAGGTATTGAACACTAGTAAGTTTTCTCGCCCCAATCAAAAATCTTAGAAAGAGAAAAAAAACCAGGCGTTCTGTGGCGTCCCTGTGTTGACTGGTTGGTCGTCTCTGGAAAGACATGGAAGAGTGTAAGGTGGTATCATCAGTGTTGGAAAGGATAAGGCAAGAAGTTTGGTTAAGAAAATCATTAATGAATAATAGAAACAGAGTGGGTGACAGGACAGAACTCTGAGGAACAGCTCTGTTAATAGATTTGGGAGAAGAACAGTGGCCATCTACCACGGCTGCAAGTCAGAAAGCAAACTTGAGATGAAGTTGCAAAGAGAAGGATAGAAACCATAGGAGATCCGTTTTGAAATAAAAGCTTTGTACTACACTATATCAAAAGTTTTTGACATGTCTAACACAACAGAAAATTTCGCCGAAATCTCTAAAAGAGGATGATCAAGACTCAGTAAGAAAAACCAGATCACCAGTAGAGGGGCCTTCACAGAAGCCATACTGGCGATCAGAGAGGAGATAGAAGTGACAGATGTTTGAAAATCTTCCTATTGATGATAGATTAAAAACTTTAGACAAACAAGAAATAAAAACTATAGGGTGGTAGTTTGAGGGATTAGAATGGTCACCTTTTTTTAGGAACAGGCTGAATGTAGATAAACTTCCAGCATAAAGGAAAGATATAAATCAATAGACATAGTTTAAAGACTTTGGCCAGGCAAGGTGCAAGCACCGAATCACAGATTTTGAGAATAATAGGAGGGACCCCATCAGGTCCATAAGCTTTCTGAGAGTTTAGCCCAGCGAGAGCACTGGAAAAACATCATTACGAAGAACTTCAACTGAAAGCATGAACAAGTCACAGGAAGGATGAGAGAGAGGGACAAGCCCAAAATCATCCAAGATGGAGTTGTTAGCAAAAGTTTGAGAGAAGAGTTCAGCTTTAGAGACAGATGTGAAATAAAGGGAGGAAAGATGAATAAGTGAAATTATTGGAGATGTTTTTGGCCAGATGCCAGAAGTCTCATGGGAGCTGGTTTTGAAAGATTTTGACATTTTCTGTTTATGAAGGAGTGTTTGGCAAGTTGAAAAACAGACTCAGCATGATTCTGGGCAAATATATAAAGTGCATGAGAATCAGGAAATAGAAGGCTCAAGTATCTTTTGTGAGCAACCTCTCTATCATGTATAGCACGAGAACAAGCCGTTAAACCAAGATTTAGAAGGTTTAGATTGAGAAAAAGAGTGAGTAATGTACACACTTCCATGCCAGACACTATCATCTTTATTATGCGTTCAGCATAAAGAGATGGGTGTCTGATAAGGAAACAATAGTCATTCCAAAGAAAATCAGCATAATAACTCCTCAGATCGCCCTAACTGGCAGAGGCAAAATGCCAGAGGCACCTCCGCTTTGGGGGACCCTGAAAAGGGATTGGAGAGGGTGTGATCGGAGGAACCCAACGGAGAAGATTGGGTAATAGCACAACCAGAAGGATTAGAGGTAAGGAGAAGGTAAAGAATGTTGGGCGTATCTCCAAGTCAGTCAGGAATACCAGTAGGGTGTTGCATCAGTTACTGTAGGTCATGGAACCATGCGTGCTTTGGTGTCCGAGGGGTCTCCAAGCGCACAGGTTCGAATCCTGTCCACGGTCCGAGTGTAGGTTGGGCTTCCTCACTCGGGGCAACAGTTTCCTAGCAGGTGGGCTTTGAGATAGGAGGTACCCTAAACAGTATCTCCTTTAGCCCATAAATTCCTGTGAAAAGCCCACATGGTATAAAAAGAAAAAGAAGTTGTTGTGTACGAGTACATAAGGTGCAACATCCGACTTTGGAAAGAAAATGAGAATAGAGAAAGTAGGAGGGAACAGAGAAGGGGCTACTGTCAGTTGCCTCAGACAGCTGTGTTTCAGTGAGGAAAAGATGAGGTTTAGTAGAGGAGAGGTAGTGTTCTACAGATTGAAAATTAGATCTAAGACCGCGAATGTTGCAGAAGCTAATAAAGAAAAAGTTGAGGGAGGTGTCAAGACATTTTGGGTCACTATATGAAGAGCAGTCCGATCTGGGGACATTTGTGGTCCTCCTGAGGAGATGATTCCAAGTTTGTATTAAGAGTCAACACTTTTTAATTTTGAATGAAGAAAGTGTGTGTAGTAAGTGCATATAGTTTTGAGAGGAGGAGAGTTGTCTTTAGAGGGCAGGCTGTGACTGTCCTCTTGAGTTGTGAGACATAAAGGGAAACGTTCAGCGAGATCGCAACTAGCTTCATTGGAGAGTTCACAGCACCCCCTGAACTGATCCAGACCAGAATTGGTCCGGAAGAGAACTAGAGCTATTAGATCTCGCTGGGAGTAAATTATCGATTCGGTAGCTAGGTGTCTACTCTACTACCTCTTCCTGTGAAGGAAGAGGTAGTAGCACCGCGGTGTACAGAAGTGCGTCTTGACTGTCTCCTAGGCGCATCTCGTAATTTTCATCAATAGGTATACAGTATACTAGAGATGTATCAGATGTCGAATTTCAGACATCCGTGGATCCGGATGTATATGTGGATGTCATTTTGCGGATGCAAATGTGGATGCAGATATCAGTCTCTGCTAAAATGCGGATGCAAATGCAGATGCGGATATCAAAATATGACATCCTCGCAAATGTGGATGCGGATGTTTCTACGTCAAACGCTCTGGCCAAGAAGACAAAAAATAAAAGCCTGCTAAAGTGTCAGGCCATGCAGACAGCAGTAGAAATAACAAATAAAAACAAGGTGTGAGTACCAAAATACTGCCAAATAAATTCGAATGGCGTCTTAATAGTTGATACTTCTCTCTTTGAAAGTATCTAATTCATAGGAAGACGGAAATACAAACGCATGAAAGGAGTTCCAGAGTTTACCAGTGGAAGTACTTTTTGTTATAATAAAGTTTTATGACGAGTTTCAGCCACACATTTTGTGTGGCTCTACCAAGCAAGGAAGGAACAGTACTTCTTACTTCGATGGCAAAGTCTTACCAAACTATGACCTGCCAGTGTACTATGTAGGACTTGTGTTCAGAAAGCCAGTTTACAACTTATGGATCAGTATTATAAATTTTCGAGATGCTTAGCAATTGTGAAAAGAAATTACTTTACTATAATGCTTCATTGTATGTAATTCTAGTAAGAAATACATCGAAAAACCCTCTATAATAGTAGTAATAATAATAATAAAACAATAGCTAATAACTACCCTTCCTTCATGAAAATCTTTTCATGGGCAACTCACTATATCAGGGGAAACCAGGTGACTACAGGAAAACTGATTGATTGATTGATAACTTTATTACTGTAGAAGTGTATGCAACAAGGGAGGGGGTCGGGTAGACTCCTGCGATAAGAAGAGCTCAGCGCTGTCGGTTCATATTTTTCAATATTATTATTTGTATAATGATGGAAACATTCACAATAAATGTATTTAAGGCAGTCTCCCTTGAGCTGCGTGCCTGGGTAGACGTTGGTCAGTGTTGTCCAAGCCTGGCCCAATCAAAACAAAGCGCATTAAAGTCCTCAGATGCACCGGGAAGTGTCTCCAGCAGGAGCACGATTACTCTCGCCCTCAGGGGCTGCCTGGTGGAGGGTGTCCTGCCTCTGATAGTGGTCAGAAGACCACAGTAATCATCACTGCGGCAAGCCACTCCAGCACCGAAGCCATGAATGTGATAAGACTGCCTGCCGATGACCACCATCTCCCGCTGTCCCTCCCCCGGGAGAAACGGCCCCGCTCTCAGTCCCCAGCAAGGTCATCTGGGCTGCGTTCCGTTGGAGGTTAGCACGCTGCCTCCCCTGCAACCCCCAACGGAACGCAAGGGAACGCCTGCCTCTGCTGCTGCACTCGACAGTGAGGAACCTGCCCCCATGATGGAAGAAGAACAGGAAATGACCATTCCCTCTTCAGGTGAGGAGGCTGCTCCACGTAGGATCCGTCTGCGGTTCCCAGGTGACTGTCCCCTTACTACTACGGCACGGAAGTATGAGTGGTACATGGGCCTCCTTCGTCAACACCCTGACGCTTCACCGTTGTTCAAGGAAGGTAGGAATGCCCCCTACATCACCCTTATAGACGGGCCAATGTCTGCCAAGCTGACGAGTGACGGTTTTAACGGGGTTATTTTGGACACTTTTGAGAGGCAGTCGCGTGTTGTCATTATTCATGATGTGCCCACATATGTGAATGTCAACCTGCTAGAGGAACCTGAGGGCTTTCTCTGGCTGAAGAGGCGGACTGTTGGCGGGGCCTCTCGTCCACAGCTTCTCGGGGCAGTGCGTGGTGTGATACCACAGATGGTGAGGTTCACAGGAGTGTATGGCCAGAAACGTGTCACTGCTTACGCTCCAGAACCTGACCTGTGTCGCCGCTGCAGCCGGTGGGGGCACAAGGCATGGAGGTGCAGGGCGGCCCATCCTCGCTGTCGCTACTGTGCTGCCTCTCACGACTCTGATGTGTGCTTCCAGAAAATATCGCAGGGCCTCAAGTTCCTCCCAAGTGCTGCAACTGTCTGGGCTCCCATAATGCCCAGTCTGGTCACTGCCCCTACAAGCCACGTTCACCTGGGGCCACGCGTGGGCAGCCCTCTGTTGGTGAAGCAGCTGGTGACCAGCGGACCATCTTCAAGCCTGCACCACCCCCAGTGGGGAATGCTTGGGGTCGCGCTGCTACTGCCTCAGACTTCCCCGCTCTGTGCCCTCCCTCCAGGACCACTGCTGCCAGTCTTGCTGTTCCTCCTACTCCCACACCCAAGCCAGGGGATGCGACAAGACCCCTGATGCCAGCACCCATGCCCTGCTTCAGGATCTGCTTAGTATGGTGGCAGACCTTACCACACAAGTGGCCAGCATTGATGCTCGTCTTGGCAAGCTGGAAGCACAGCAGTGTTCTGTACAGGCAGGTGCCTCTGCCTGCAGTACTGTGCCCCAGGGCTCCAAGCATGACCATCCTCAGGCCTCCCCTGCTCCTGAAGAAGCTGCATCAGTGCCTGCTGAGGACTCTGACAAGCATGGGCCCTCCCATTCCCCTGAGCATGCCACGTCTTCTCCTGCTGAGGGTACTGACAGGAAAGGTCCCCTCTCTACTCCTAAGGAAACATCGGCCGCTGACAAGGTAACTGCTATGGACTGTGCCCCAGTGGTGTCTGCAACATCTGCTGGCTCCACCACCCCACTCCAGAACACCCTTGCTCCTGGGACTATGGACCAGGATGCCTTTAATACTGTGGTGAGTCAGGTGCAAGGTCTGGGGCAACAAGTGTCTCTCATGATGCAGCGCTTGGACACCATCACTGCTGCCTCCCGCCCTCAACATGGACTGTAAGCCCTTTCGTACCTTAACTTGGAACATTAATGGTTTACGCACTCGTTTCCCTGATTTCCACTCTTATGTTATATCCAATAAGCCTGATATTGTTGCACTGCAGGAGGTTGGTCCTGAGGTGCCAGCACTGCGGGGTTATGTGTCTTATGTTCTCTCCTGTGCTGATGGCAGTAGCAGAGGCCTGGCAGTCTATGCTAAGCAGGGACTTCCCGTCACGCTTAGGGACAAAGGTGTAAGTAATGGCATAGAATTCATTATTATGTGTTTACATACTCAGGGTGAAGCCATCCTGATAGCTAATCTGTATGTACATGCCGGTGGCTTTCATGTTGCTCACCTCCCAGAATGTGTACTGGAAGAAAAATCTATTATAATGGGGATATTAATGCCCGGCACAGGGACCTTGGGAGTTACCAGACGACAAATGTGAATGGTGCGCGGTGGAAAGCTTTTCTTGATTCTGCTGACAATGTTATGCTGACTGGTGATAGTGTTCCCACACATGTTCAGGGTGGCAGGCTAGATTATGTAGCCTTTATCAATTTCCCTTTGCCTTCTGCTGAAACTCATCTCCTCACATGCCTCCTCAGTGATCATTTTGCTCTGGAAACCACTTTTCTCCTTAACACTGCTCCTTACTTACAGCGGCCTCGGCTCAAAGTCCCAACAGCACGCTTGCCCCAACTTGTTTTGTGCGTCAAGAATTGGTATGCTGTAGCCAAAGGTACCTTTACTGATGCTGACTCTTTGTATCAGGGTTTGCTTTCTACAATTGTAGAGTTTGTCACTTGTGGTAGGATGCCTACCCAGGCACCTGCCAGTCCCCCTCCTACTTATGCTAGAGACCCAGTCCTCATCACCTGTCAGCAGAATTTAGCAGCTTACCAGGCCCGCTGGCAACAGGACCCCTCGGACAGTGATGCTCGAGAGGCTATGGTTGCTGTGGCGCGTCACTTGACTGAGCTTCGTCATCAGATGCGTCAGAAGTATTGGGGTGCCTTTTTAGCTAAGGTTCGTTCAACCAGAACACTAACTGCGCTCTGGTCCCATGTCAACCGCATCCGGGGTAAAGGTAGGAAAGCTGCCACTGTCCCTGACCCTGCCAGTACAGCACAGGACTTACTGAATACTTGGACCAGTGCCTCGGCATTGGCTGGGCTCCTGCCTCCCACAGAGATGCCCTTGCTCGCCACAGACCTCACAGACTGGCCAGCCTGCAGTGCAATGTTTCTTTACTTGATGATACTTGTGTACCAATTACTCACGATGAACTCCTTTGTGCAGTCAAGCAGGGCCAGTCCACAGCACCTGGTCAGGATGGCCTTACATATGATATACTTAATGCATTGCTAGTTTTGCCAGAAAATCCTATATTAGATCTTTTAACATGTCTTATGCCTCAGGATGTCTGCCTCCTCATGGAAAACTGCTGTTATCATTCCTATTCCAAAGGGTGATGGTTCTTTCAGGCCTATTTCTTTAACTAGTTGTCTTTGTAAGATGATGGAGAGAGTCATATTAAGACGGTTACTTTATAAAGTGGGGGATCTTCTGTCGCAAAACTTGCATGGTTTTATGAAGGGCCGCTCTACCAGTGACTGTTTTATTAAGTGCCTCAGTAATGCCAATGTTAACTGTCGTGCCTTTATTGATCTCAAGGGTGCCTTTGACAAGGCCAACAGGGATGTCATTCTTGAGGAACTCATGTTGAAGGGTGTTAAAGGAAAGTTATTGGGGTGGATTTGGGATTATTTGTGTGACAGGAAGGCAAAGGTGTGGCTCCAGGGGGCAGTCTCTGCTGAAGGAATTTTGACCTGGGTACACCGCAGGGGGGTGTACTCAGCCCCATGCTTTTCAATATACTTATGGATAAAATTGCCAGATATCCTTTTCCCCAGGGCACACAAGTAATTGTCTATGCTGACAACATCTTGCTACAGTGTAATGCTCCTCGGACCCTTACCTCGCCCTTAAGCCATCTTGAGTCCCTGTGTACTGACATGGGCCTTGTCATCAATGAAACTAAAACAAAATTTCAAGCAACTCCCAGAGTTTGCAGACCACCAAGCATAAATTCCATAAAAATCAGTCGTGTGCAGTGCTATAAATACTTGGGACCTCAACTCAGTTTTACTAAGGATTCTCACTGTATTACCTATGTTTGCAATCAATGTTTGTTACAGCTTGCTCCCCTATGAGTGCTAGCTCACAGGGGCTATGGTGTGGGTATCGCAGTGCTTAGAATGTTCTACATTTCTATTATCACGGCTTTAATAGACTATGCTGCTCCAGTCTTGTTTCGGTATAGTCCAACACAGCTGAAACCCCTTGAGTACATTCAGAATGAGAGCATGAGAGTAATCTTAGGCTGCCCCAAGACTGCAAAGCTTGAAGTTTTCCGAGCAGAATTGGACCTCCCCAACATTGTTTGTCGAATACAGGAAATCACCTGCCGTGCACTGTGTCGGATGGCATGTAATGGTGCCAGCCAACCCTTGCGTTCCCTTGCCCACCTTCATGCTAACCCCAGGGCCCCTGCTAACTCTTACTTGAGACAGCTTTTAACATCACTAACCAAATTTGATGTCCTTGACTCCTACCTCAATGTTGTTACCACCTCTGGTTCCCCTCTTGGAGACCTCACAAAGTCAGTGTAGATATAGAAAAACTTGCTGCTCCTAAATATAACTGGTTCCCACATGAACTTTTTATGCATAAATTGTCTAACTACTCAAGGGTGCAGGCTGTACATGTTTACTGTGATGGTTCAGTGGATGGCAGCAAATCTGGATGTGGCCTGTTCATCCGCAACTACACCTCTCCCTCTGAATACACTGACACTGAGGTGTCCAAGAGGCTTCCTGACAACCTGTCCTCTACAAGGGCAGAACGTATGTTCGAGAACTTACTCAAAGGGTCCGCTATGGCCCAAGCATGGATCTACATGAGACCCAAAATCTCGCCCACTTGACACATGATCTTGTAAACTGTGTGTCTGTCCTGCGAGGACTAGGACAGTTGAAAGAAGTGGATACTGACGATGCAATGTGTCACATTGCCGAAAGATTCAAGGGTAAACTGAGAGACGAATACAACGCACAAGTGTATGCTTACGCAAAGAACAATTGTGGAGCTTTCCCAGGTGTAGAATGGTTACAGAGCTTCCTTCAGGACATGCTGACTAGGTCACGGACGACGGCTAAGCTACAGAAGAAAGACATGATGAGCGAGAGTCAAAATAAAGCTGCCGCATCCTTCCCCTCCCAAAAGAGGAAGCAGATCAGTTTAACGATGGTAACGAAGGAAGAAGGACGAAATACGGATACATGTCCTTTGTGTGAGGATGCACACTCTCTGCACGGGTGTCGAGCATTCCTTGGGATGTCAGTAAAGGCGAGATCAACATACATCAGAGACGAAAGACGATGTTATGCCTGTCTTCGACAAGGTCACCGCATGTCGGAGTGTTGGCTACGTGAACCATGCGGAGTTGAAGGTTGCAGTCGTAGCCACTCACCCCTCTTACACTTCATCACTACCGGACAACAGGGAACTCGCTGTACACCGCTTGCGAGGGCTTATGAAGCGTCTTCAACAACGCCCAAACCTACTTGATAAATACGACAAAGAAATGCGCCAGTTAGTAGAAGCAGGTTACGCAGAAAGGCTTCCACGGCCTACACAGACAGGAAGGCCCGGAAAGATCTGGTACTTACCTCATCACCCAGTCCTGAACCAGAACAAACCAGGAAGGTGAGGATAGTATTCGATTGTGCGGCGACCTACCACTCCATCTCCTTAAATAGCCAAGTAATGCAAGGGCCGGACCTCAACAACAAGCTGACGGGCGTCCTTCTTAGGCTTCGGCACCATAAGATAGCTCTCATGGCTGACATTGAATCTATGTTTCATCAAGTGAAGGTGGTGCCGGAAGATCGTGATGTCCTCCGGTTCCTTTGGTGGATGGATGGTGACTGTACACGAGAACCCGCCACCTACCGGATGACAGTACATCTCTTTGGCGGAGTTTGGAGTCCGTCTTGTGCTGGATATGCACTCCAGAAGACGTTCAAGCATTATGAGCAAGAGGTCACCGAAGACGTTGAACGTGCCAGACACAGCTTTTATGTCGACGATCTCCTAATTTCGGTACCCTCTCTGGACAAAGCCATAAAGGTGACACATCAACCGCGACGAGTCTTGAGTAAAGGAGGTTTCAGGCTGACAAAATGGATCTGCAATGATAATTCAGTACTCAACACCATACCTCAAACAGAGAGGGCTGCAGGAGTGAGAGGGATCACCCTCAAGGACGGCCGACTACCCTCTAAGAGGGCGCTGGGAATCCTTGGGACCTAGAGGCAGATGAACTTGCTGTTCAAGCCCAAACGCCACGAAAACCGGAAACGAAGCGAGGTCTTTTAAGCATGATTAGTTCTATATATGGCCCTTTGGGTGTCTTGGCTCCTGTGCTCATCAGAGCGAAATTGATTTTCCAAGATGAATGTAGAAGACAAGCAGGATGGGACGAACCTCTGACTGAGCCGAACGTAGCCTTGTGGAGAAAATGGCTGGGCGATTGGAATGGGCGAGAAGAAGTCCGGATCCCAAGGTGCTACTGGCCAGAGGATATCACCTCTACATACGGCTCAAATACATCATTTCTGTGATGCCTCACACAGGCGTATGGAACAGTGTCCTACCTGAGACTGACGGACAAAAACGGACGCCACCACGTAACCTTTCTGTTCGGCAAAGCCAAACTAGCACCAATGAGGCAACAGACAATTCCGCGATTAGAATTATGTGCAGCTACGATGGCAGCTCGGACTGACAGACAATTGAAAGAAGAACTAGACATCGAAATGGTGGACTCGGTGTTTTGGACGGACAGCATGGCAGTTCTTCAATACATACGAAACACTGAGAGACGCTTCCACACCTTCGTAGCCAACAGAGTGGCTACCATAAGTGAATACTCAAACATCTGTCAATGGCGCCACGTTAGGTCGACACTCAATCCAGCAGATGATGCTAGCCGTGGAATACTGGGAAGTGAACTGCATAATGAGTGTCGATGGATCCAAGGCCCCACATTCCTCGCCTTGAAGGAAGAAGATTGGCCACAGACAACACTAACAATCCCAGATATTATGGCTGATGACCCGGAAGTGAAGAAAACTTCCATATGTTTGGCAACTACAGCAGCAGGAAGGGATAGTGACATCATAAAGACATTGTGGGCGCAGTACTCATCATGGTATCGGTTACGGAAAACCGTTTGCATGGCTCAGACGATTCATACAATGGTGCGTAGCAAGATCCAACAAGACTGCATGTGACAAAGGCCAGTTGTCAGTAGGAGATATGGAAAAGGCTCGTCTGGCAATTCTACAGGCTACACAACTAAGACGCTTTCCTCAAGAGGTGAGCATGTTGAAAAGGGGGCGACAAATTACTACTGGCCCTTTGTATAGACTGGAGCCTTATCTAGATAACGAAGGACTGTTACGAGTAGGGGGTAGACTAGACTATGCTATCCTCCATCCAGACCACAAGAACTCCATCTTGCTCCCTAAAGACGGATTTATCACGGAGCTCATAATCAGGAACGTACACTCGATAAGGTCTCGGGGCGAGAACACACCTTGGCCGTGTTGCGAGAGGACTACTGGATACCGAAAGGACGCCTTACTATCGACAAGATCCTCCGCACGTGTGTGATCTGCCGACGATGTAAGTGGAAACCGCTAGAGCAGAGGCAAGCAAACCTGCCGAGGATCGCTTCATACCAGGAGAGAGGCCATTCACTTACATGGGAACAGACTGCTTCGGACCTTTCATAGTGAAACGAGGCCGACACGGGCAAAAGGATGGGGTTGTCTCTTCACATGCCTGACCTCTCGTGCCATACACTTGGAAGTTCTCCCATCACTGGACGCAGACTCATTCATCAACACGTTAAGCAGATTCAGTTTCCCGCAGAGGAACCCAAGACGCCTGAGGTCTGACAATGGGACGAACCTGGTAGGCGCTCACAGAGGATTGCGGGAGGCAAAGAACAATTGGAATGACAGCAAACGGATAAGAGATAAACTCCTACAACGACAGATAGAATGGGAGTTCATCCCACCTGCAGCCCCTCACATGGGTGGAGTCTGGGAACGTCATATCCGCACTGTAAAGAAGGTGCTCTTTTTCTGCATCGTGGAAGATATAATAAATGGGCGACCCCTCACCCCAGTCTCAGACGACCCGAAAGATCTAGAAGCACTCACATCCCTCCACTTTCTCCGACTGGAAGGCAATACGCCAACGCCCAGGGATGACATATCGGTGGCAGAGACATACCGAAGGCGATGGAAACATGCACAGTTCCTGGCAGATCAGTTCTGGAAATGATGGGTGAAGGAGTATTTACCAACCCTGCGCTGGAGGCAGAAAGCCATTAAGAGTCACCGCAACCTGAAAGTCGGTGACGTGGTCATCATAGCAGGACACCCCCTCACAAGAAGTCAGTGGTTATCAGGAGAGTCCTCGAAACAATGCCTAGCGCAGACGGCCTTGTGCGAAAGGCCAAAGTGCAGACAAAGGAGTCAGTATTGGTGCGCCCAATTACAAAACTCTGTCTGCTGGAAGGGGTCGGGAGCCTCTGAAGGTATTTCGGGCGAAGCCCGACAGAGTGTTATCGCCGTGGCGCAGAAACAAAGCATGCGTAAGTTTAAGGTACTGGATTAAGAGTAAAATGTGGAGCAGCATCACAAGGATAGTACATAATGAGTACATATAGGAGTAAAGGTGAGAAGTATACATCACATGTGTTTACAAAACTGTCGGCCGTTAATGGAAGGGATGCTGAGCTGGGCCTACATGACGGAGAGAGTACGACCCTAGGGGTCGCGAGGGCGCTCGGGACAGATAAGAACATAGAGAGTTCCTGATGATGACGAAGGAACGAGGCCCCAGATTACACCCCAGCACCTCAGGAAGGGGCAGACTACGTTTCGACCCCACAGAGGAAGGTGTGGTGTGGTGAAGGCGAGGAAGGTCGAGCTCACCCTTGTCTTATAGAAGACCCCAAACACGTAAGTTCGCTGTCATCCCCCTTTGGTCGTTCACGTGTACGAGTAATGAGAATGATGATAACACCTTGATGACTGCTGTTTGTGCCTATGTTGTGTTAGTCGTAATTCGCTCCTAGATGGTGTTACGTAGGAGGCGTGATTGAGATATGAGTAAAGATAAAGCAATTCTGGTATTAAGACAAGTTATCATTGTAGCAATTAAGCTGAATTGTCATTGTAAACGTTGTTGAAATGATTTTGTAACTGCCAGTGTACTTGTTGACGTAAATGTGTTCTCACAGGTTTTTGACCGAATGAAATAAATATTCGAGTCAAACGTGACGGGTCTGCTGTTTACCTTTAATAGTAAAAAACGTGGAGTCTTCATTGTTTCTCGCCCAGGGCGCCTTCGAGAACAGCAGAGGACCCAGTGAGCTGCGTGTGTATGTGTGTGTGTGTCACTCCAGACCGGGGAGGTTCGGACCCGGCCGGGCGTCGGTGTGCCCCAGCGTGAGTAGAGCGGGCACGAGCCGCGCCACCCATCCGCGGAGGAGAGCAGGGAAGTTAAGTTGTGTTCGGGGCAGGGAGTGGTGAGCGAGTGAAGGGCTCATCACTGCTACACCCTTGCTGGTCTGCTGTTCACCTTTAATAAGAAGGTTTACAAATTGTCCTTCCTTTGGGGAAAGATGTTTACTTTTTTGTTGATAGTCAGGGTGCCTTATATTCATTGTTGTCTCCTTCCCCTGCTGATTGTGATCTCATCAACAAGTGTCTTGGTGTCATTGATCTCTTGGAGAGAGATAATCTTAGAGTATGTTTCACCTGGGTGCCTTCTCATGTTGGCATTTCCCATAATGAAAAAGCTGATGTTCTTGCCCGTCACTCCCTTACTGAGGACATTGCTGACTGTCCTGTTGAACACACTTATAATAACATCAAGGGTCAGCTTAAACGTCATGTTTGCAGCACCATTGCTCATAACCTTGACACTTGTTATGGGAAAGGCAGTCCCAGTTCAGTCCATTATGTACATTGTCTCCCACACCAGCAGTGTGACCTTGTTGCTATGCGTCTCAGGCTGTGTTACAGGTACTATTGGGAGGTCAGTGGGGCTGCTGCTGTGCCCTGTAAGCTGTGTCACAGTCCTGCAGGGCACACACTTGCCCACTATGTCATGGTGTGTCCCTTGCTGGTGCATTTCCGCCCACAGGGGAACTGGGACCTGCCACCAATGATAAGCTGGTTCTTCAACAATGACATCATCCCTGCCATCCTCAAGGATTTCCCACTTTTTGCTCCACCTTTGTAAATAATGTAAATATACTTAAGGTTATTTATTTTTGTACTGCAATACATTAGTTTTCTATGGACATTTGTTTGGGGGATGGGTGACAGGCTCTGCCCATCTCCTTTGTTGTACTTTTTTTTTTTCAACAATAAACTTATCAAATCAAATCAAATGTATTTAAGGAAGAAACACTTAATTCTATCATGTGAAGTGGGAATAAGGTCTAACACTGCAATGTACGACATTACTCAGCCACAAGACACACGCATTACAATCTCTCTCTCTCTCTCTCCACCACCAGCATTAAGGTATCAGGAGTTCAGGTAAAGGTGACAAGCCAGGGTGATAAGCCTCTTCTCCATCTCCCTCTTCACACACACACACACACACACACACACACACACACACACACACACACACTACACTACACCTACACCTACACACACACACACACACACACACACACACACACACACACACACACCTGAAAGGAAAAGTGTTAAAGTGGATGGAAAACTACTTGAGATGGAGGGAGATGAGAACGGTAATAAGGGATGCAAAGTCGGACTGGTTGGTGGTGGAGAGTGGAGTCCACAAGGCTCAGTGCTGGCACCAATACTTTTCCTGACATGCCAGAGGGAGTAAACAGTTATATTAATTTGTTTGCGGATGATGCGAAGTTGTGTAGGTGTGTGAAGAGTGAAGAAGATTGTGAAATTTTACAGGCAGACCTGGATAAGATTTGGGAGTGGAGCAAGAGGTGGCAAATGGAATTTAATCTGAGCAAAAGTCATGTGATGGAGATGGGAAAGAGTGGAAGACGGCCAAGAGGGTCATATAAGATGGGTGAAGAAGTAGTGTTGAAAAAGGTGGAAAAGGAAAAGGATTTGGGAGTGATAATACAAGACCATGGGCAGTTTGAGGCTCATATTGATAAGATGTTTGGAGAAACGTATAATTTGATAAAAATATTGGATTAGCCTTCCATTATATGGATAAAGATATGATGAAGAAATTAATTAGTATGGTAATTAGACCAAGATTGGAATATGCTGGAGTGGTTTGGTCCCCTTATAAAAAGAAGCATATAAGGAAGTTGGAGAGATTGCAGAGAATGGCAACAAAAATGGTTCCGGAATTGGCAGAAATGACCTATGAGGAGAGATTAAAAGAAATGAATTTGCCTACCTTGGAACAAAGAAGAGAAAGAGGAGATTTAATACAGGTTTATAAACTGTTGAATGGACTGGATGAAGTGGATAATGAGCAAATGATGTTGAGAGAGGAAAACTTAAGTAGAACTACAAGATCGCATAGTAAAAAGATAGCCAAGGAATATGCTTGAAGGATGTGAAAAAATATAGTTTCCCACAAAGATGTGTGGAGGTGTGGAATGGTTTGAGTGAGGAGGTGGTGTCAGCAAGGAGTGTGCATAGTTTTAAAGGAAAGTTGGATGTGTGTAGATATGGAGACGGGGCACACAGTATGATACCCAGGCCCTGTAAAATTACAACTAGGTGAATACACACACACACACACACACACACACACACACACACACACACACACATGGCGGATGGGTCGCTGAGCTCACAAAACATGTAGATGAATTGGTGGAGAAGTCATGGAGGCTAGCCCAATAGGAACACACAATCTGAAGATTTGGTTGGAGAAGAGATCTGTGGTGAAAAGAAAGAAGATGAGTTGAAAGAGGAGGCTTTGAAAAAAAAAGAGAGGACAGAAGTGGTGAGGAAGAAAAGTTTTTCTGGAGAACACTTGGATATGAGACTGAGGAAGTGGTTCATAACCCAGAAAAGTACAGTAAGAAAGGACTAAAGAAACTTACATATGAGCGAATGTAATGTATTCCAACATAAATGGAGTGATATCGGGATTTTAGAACTCAACGATTACTTGAGGACAAGAACCCAGATATTGTGGGTCTTACTGAAACAAAACTGAGAGAGGAGAAGACCTGATGATGGTTGGAGAAGGAAATATAATGTTTGGAAAAGAAATAGAGTAGGTAAGATGGGAGGAGGAGTGATGTTGCTGGTTAAAAAGATATAAAGGTGGATCAAGTGAAAGAAGGTATGGGAAAGGCAGAAGTGCTAAAGATCAGAGCAGAAACTAATGAAGGAAAAAGAGGCACTACATAGTGGTGTACGTACCACCTAAGACAAATGCATGGTCAGTACAGGAATATGAAGAAATGATAAGTGATACAGGAACATGTCTGGAAGAAATGTTGGGTGGCTGTGAACGAACTATAATGATGGGAGATTTTAATTGTAAAGAGGTGTGTTGGGAGGACTGGTCAATGGAAGGATCAGAGACAACATGGGAAATACACTATTGACACTGGCAATGGAAAATGTGTTAACTCAGTGGGTCAAAGAAGATACTAGGTTTGGAGGAGAGGAGCATCGTCAAGACTGGACTTGGTCTTTAGTACAGAGCCAATGGTCATTGAGGAGATGAGGGTGGAGTGCCCTTTAGCAAAGAGTGATCATGCAGTTTTGGAGTTCAAGGTGATAGATGAAGAGAAATCTAGAAGAAATGAAGAATATAAAGTGGGAAGATGGAATTATGCCAAGACAGATTTTGGAAACCTAAAGAAATTCTTTCAAGAGACAAATTGGATGAAATTCAAGAGTGCTAAGGAGCAAATGAAAAGTGGAAGGAATTTATAAAAATATACAAAGAAGGTGAGAAAAATTTGTACCAATAAGACAACATAGAAGTTGGAAAGCAGGACTGGTTTAACGATAGATGTGAAAAGGCTAGAACAAGAAAAGAGGATGCATGGAAGAGGTGGAGAAGGAAAAGACGGATTAAGCAGTGGGAAAGTTACAAAAGAGCAAGAAATGAATATGTGTTGATTAGAAGAGAAGAAAGAAAGAAACAAGAAAAGGATATAATTGATAAATGTAAAGACCAACCAAGGCTTTTTACAGACATGTGAACAACAACATCAAAAATAGAGAAAGTATTGAAAGTTTAGAAGTAAATGGAGTATGCAGTGAAGATCCCAGGAAATGGCAGAGGCTATGAATGGATGCTTTCGGAAGGTATTCACAAAGGAGACTGCTTTTGACAAACCACTGGTAATGGAACAGAAAGGGATTATGAAGGAGTTTCACAGTGTCAGAAAGGACTAAAGAAACTTACGTATGAGCGGAATGTAATGTATTCCAACATAAATGGAGTGATATCGGGATTTTAGAACTCAACGATTACTTGAGGACAAGAACCCAGATATTGTGGGTCTTACTGAAACAAAACTGAGAGAGGAGAAGACCTGATGATGGTTGGAGAAGGAAATATAATGTTTGGAAAAGAAATAGAGTAGGTAAGATGGGAGGAGTGATGTTGCTGGTTAAAAAAGATATAAAGGTGGATCAAGTGAAAGAAGGTATGGGAAAGGCAGAAGTGCTAAAGATCAGAGCAGAAACTAATGAAGGAAAAAAGAGGCACTACATAGTGGTGTACGTACCACCTAAGACAAATGCATGGTCAGTACAGGAATATGAAGAAATGATAAGTGATACAGGAACATGTCTGGAAGAAATGTTGGGTGGCTGTGAACGAACTATAATGATGGGAGATTTTAATTGTAAAGAGGTGTGTTGGGAGGACTGGTCAATGGAAGGATCAGAGACAACATGGGAAATACACTATTGACACTGGCAATGGAAAATGTGTTAACTCAGTGGGTCAAAGAAGATACTAGGTTTGGAGGAGGGAGCATCGTCAAGACTGGACTTGGTCTTTAGTACAGAGCCAATGGTCATTGAGGAGATGAGGGTGGAGTGCCCTTTAGCAAGAGTGATCATGCAGTTTTGGAGTTCAAGGTGATAGATGAAGAAATCTAGAAGAAATGAAGAATATAAAGTGGGAAGATGGAATTATGCCAAGACAGATTTTGGAAACCTAAAGAAATTCTTTCAAGAGACAAATTGGATGAAATTCAAGAGTGCTAAGGAGCAAATGAAAAGTGGAAGGAATTTATAAAAATATACAAAGAAGGTGAGAAAAATTTGTACCAATAAGACAACATAGAAGTTGGAAAGCAGGACTGGTTTAACGATAGATGTGAAAAGGCTAGAACAAGAAAAGAGGATGCATGGAAGAGGTGGAGAAGGAAAAGACGGATTAAGCAGTGGGAAAGTTACAAAAGAGCAAGAAATGAATATGTGTTGATTAGAGAGAAGAAAGAAAGAAACAAGAAAAGGATATAATTGATAAATGTAAAGACCAACCAAGGCTTTTTACAGACATGTGAACAACAACATCAAAAATAGAAAGTATTGAAAGTTTAGAAGTAAATGGAGTATGCAGTGAGGATCCCAGGAAATGGCAGAGGCTATGAATGGATGCTTTCGGAAGGTATTCACAAAGGAGACTGCTTTTGACAAACCACTGGTAATGGAACAGAAAGGGATTATGAAGGAGTTTCAAGTAACTGTGGAGGAGATCAAGAATATGATGGGGAGTTTAGAAGTGAGAAAAGCTGTGGGACCTGATGGGGTATCAGGATGGATTTTAAGAGAATGCAGGAGCAACTGGCAGAAAAAGTTTGTGAAGTAATTGATGCCTCATTAAGGGAAGGTGTAGTGCCCCAAGACTGGAAAAGAGCTAACATTGTCCCAATTTATAAATCAGGTAACAAAGAGACCCATTGAACTATAGACCAGTGTCACTTACAAGTGTGGTAGCTAAGATGTGTGAGAGGGTGGTGAAGAATAGATGGACAGACTTCTTGGAGAAAAATGACATACTTTGTGAGTGTCAATTTGGTTTTAGAAAAGGCGTTCATGCGACAAACCTGATATGTTACTATTCGAGGGTGATAGATGTAATACAGGAAAGAGATGGTTGGGCTGATGGAATATATCTGGATTTAAAAAGGCCTTTGATAAGGTACCACACGGAGACTGATCTGGAAACTTGAAATGGTAGGAGGAGTGCATGGCAGTTTACTAAAATGGATGGAAGACTTTTTGGTAGGAAGAGAAATGAGAACAATAATTAAGGACAGACCATCAGAATGGGGCTTGGTGGAGAGTGGAGTTCCACAGGGATCAGTGTTGGCACCAGTAATGTTCGCGGTCTACATAAATGACATGGTGGATGGGGTGTCCAGTTATGTGAGCCTATTTGCAGACGATGCAAAATTGTTAAGAAAAGTGAGATGTGACAAAGATTGCGAACTACTCCAGGAAGACTTGGACAGAATATGGAAATGGAGCTGTACATGGCAAATGGAGTTCAACACGACAAAATGCAAGAAAATAGAGTTTGGCAAGAGTGAAAGAAGAATCAGGAGTATGTACAAGATAGGAAATGAAGACATAAAACCAGTCATGAAGAAAAAGACCTTGGGGTGACAATTACCAATGACCTATCGCCAGAGAGACATATAAACAAAATAATTGGAGAAGTATTGAACTTATTGAGGAACATAAGAGTGGCGTTCGTATATTTAGATGAAGAAATGATGAAGAAAATAATTACTGCAATGATAAGACCGAGGCTTGAATATGCAACAATACAGTGGGCTCGAACTTAAAGAAACACATAAGGAAACTAGAGAAAGTACAGAGGGCTGCAACAAAAATGGTGCCTGACTTAAGAGATTTGACTTATGAAGACAGACTGAAAAGAATGCAACTTCCGACCCTGGAAAACAGAAGAGAAAGGGAGACCTGATAGCAATATACAGAGTGATGATTGGCATGGAAAAAATGGATAGGGAAGATCTGTGTATGTGGAATGAAAGAATGTCGAGAGGGCATGGGAAAAAACTAAAAATGGCCACTTATAGGAGAGATGTGAAAAAATATAGCTTCCCTCATAGAAGGGTGGAAGCATGGAATAGTTTAGACGTGGAAGTGGTCAACGCAAGGAATATTCATGATTTTAAGAAAAAGCTGGACATTAATAGATATGGAGACGGGACAGTACGAGCATAGCTCTTTTCCCGTATGTTACAATTAGGTAAATACAATTAGGTAAATACACACACACACACACACACACATGGCCAGCAAGGAAGAGCAGACGACGCCTTTGTTTACGGTCCGAGGTGGCCGGGGCAGGTACATGTCGAGGGGAAATCTGGTCAGCATTATCCCGGCGTTTTTCATTTCCAGATGGTGCAAGACGAGACTCCTCGACAATCTCCATGTCCTCGAGGGGTGCTACGCCTACTTGCACCTCAACAGCACCCTCGACAGGCATATTCCTTTGTGCTGGGTCCACGTGGGACTCAGCAGGCTTTGTTGTGGCGGCAGGCACCAACAAACCCAAGCAGGGACGCTTATTTTCAGTCTCCAGGCCTATTTCTGGCTGGCAAAACGGGCCTAGACCTCCTCAGCAGTTTATCAGAACTACGGACGCGGATGCGGATATCTGATACATCTCTACAGTATACTGACTGAAGAGTTGGTGAGCCGTCAAACTCCAAGATATATCGCGGTGTATATATTTGTCATGGTTTACAGTGAAGGGACAAGGGTGGCGTATGATTAGACATATCTCCCACTGCAAGTCAAGACTGTTACAAGCATCTTTGTTTACACGCTCTGTCCTCTTCTTATATTGACAAACACTAATTTCATATTTATGCATTAATTTTCCCAATACAGTTTCTACTTGCTGGATGTGATCGCAGGAAATTAAATTATACAGGTTTTCCTCATCTTTTTTTTAATAATCAACCAATCAGCAAATACATGAAAATAAAAAGATAAACAAATACACACATAAATAAACACACACACACACACACACACACACACACACATAGCTCAGTGGTTAGAGCGCTGGCTTCACAAAGAGGATCGGAGTTCGATTCCCCGGCCGGGTGGAATATTTGGGTGTGTCTCCTTTCATGTAGCCCTGTTCACCTAGCAGTGAGTAGGTACGGGATGTAAATCGAGGAGTTGTGACCTTGTTGTGGTGTGTGGTGTGTGTGTGGTCTCAGGCCTATCCGAAGATCGGAAATAATGAGCTCTGAGGTCGTTCCGTAGGGTAACGTCTGGCTGTCTCGTCAGAGACTGCAGCAGATCAAACAGTGAAACACACAAACAAACAATCAACCGGTAAGCCATATTGATAGAATTTTCAGAGACATAATTTGCTAAGGAATATTGGATTAGCATTTCACTACATGGACAAAGAAATGATGAAGAAATTGTTAAGTACTAAAACATGACCCAGATTGGAATATGCAGCTGTGTGGACCCCTATAAAAAGAAATACAAAGAAATTGGAGAGACTACAAAAAATGGCTACAAGAATGGTTCCAGAATTTAAAGGGATGACATATGAGGAGAGACTAAAACCTATGGGATCTGATACAAGTTTATAAATTGATTAACGGAATGGATCAAGTGGATAATGAGAAACTAATCCTGAGAGAAGAATATGACATTAGAAGCACAAGATCGCATAGTAAGAAACTGAGGAAGGAAAGATGTCTGAGAGATGTTAAAAAATGTAGTTTCCCGCAAAGATGTGTTGAGACTTGGAACAGTTTGAGTGAGGAAGTGGTGTCAACAACGAGTGTGCATAGTTTTAAAGAAAAATGGGATAAGTGTATATCTGGAGATGGGGCCACACGAGCATAAAGCCCCAGGCCCTGTAAAACAACTTGGTAAATACAACTAGGTAAATACACACCGCGTAGTGTAGTGGTTAGCACGCTCGGCTCGCAACCGAAAAGGTCCGGGTTCGAGTCTCGAGCGCGGCGAGGCAAATGGGCAAACCTCTTAATGTGTAGCCCCTGTTCACCTAGCAGCAAGTAGGTACGGGATGTAACTCGGGGGGGGTTGTGGTCTCGCTTTCCCGGTGTGTGGAGTGTGTTGTGGTCTCACTCCTACCCCAAGATCGGTCTATGAGCTCTGAGCTCGCTCCGTAATGGGGATGGCTGGCTGAGTGACCAGCAGACGACCGTGGTGAATCACACACACACACACACACACACACACACATTAGAGAGAGAGAGAGAGAGGGAGAGGTAAAAGAAAACAATGACAGCCATTCACATACATGATGAATAAGTCAGAATAACCCAGATCTCCTTTCCCCCGCTTCGCATGAGACTTGAGTCAGTTTGGTTTATGGCTGAGTCAGCAGGAAGACCTGTTGGCTGACTCATCAATCCCACCCCTTGTTCACAGGGGCAGTAACATCTGACAACGTCGAAGGCGTGCAGCCTAAAAGAGGGGCTGGAACCCATGACTAAACAATAACAGCCGCGCGCGATCCTCCCCGAGTAATGAGAGAATATAATAAAAAGAAATTTCTTAGGTGTTTGACCACTTTGTTGCTAATGGTAAAATACATTCAGCTATGAACTAAAACCAAAATCGGTAAGACTCTCCATTCATTACTGGCAGAACTTCTAAACAATGTTCAGATGAACAAGTGAACAAGCGTACACAAAACACTAATATTTAGTTAACCATCTACTTTTTCCTTTACTTTGTTAGCTCCCCTAGAGGATTAGTTAATCATTTATTTTTTTCCCCTTATTTTATTACCTTCTATGGAAAGTGAAACGTTGTTGTTATAAATACATGAAGTAGGGAGGCAGTGGGGTAGTGGATAAGGTGGTGAGCGTGGGATAGGGCAGACGTCCACGTGTAGCTTCGAATCCCACCACGTACAATCTTGAAAACTGCCATTTGTCGAGTGGTTTAAAGTTACCTACATGTCACCATGATACCCAGGTTCTAGGTGGTTACACCAAAGATGCGCTAGGATGGTGATATGGTACCCTAATATGGGTACCACTATAAATAAAATTGCCTGCTCCCCTAATGGGTGGAAGCTGGAGAGCGCTTCCTATACGTATTCTTCAAGTACACCTACAGGTGCCATAGGCTCTAATATATATATATATATATATATATATATATATATATATATATATATATATATATATATATATATATATATATATATATATAACAAAGAGGTAGCGATATGCTCTCCGTGGCATTTCTAGATATCGCAACATCAAGTTTAGGCATAAGGTTGTTGAATCATTATCGAATTAAACCACATCCTTTATGATAATGAAAAGCTTTTGCTACTTGTTGCCGCCACGCCGAAATATCATCTGGCGCCTTCAAGTCCAGCTCAGCCATAAAAATCAATAGTGTTGGCAGAGGCCCCAACCCATCAAGAGCGGCACCAAGTGAAGGAACGCGCGTAGGTCAGAGGGCCGCGTTCCGTTGGGGACCGTAAGGCGTACAGATGGCATACTTCCCCCGAATCGGGGGGGACCAGCATACAGCTCGCCTTGCGTTAGCTTGCGGGACCTTGCGCTCCTCGGAGGTGAATGCTTGGCGGTGTCTGGCAACTATTGTTTATCAACAAACCGCAGACGTCCGCCGCTTCACCACTATATTTTCAGTGTGGGGGATGTAAATGCTATTTTGACAGCTTATGCGACGTCACAGAACATCAAAAACAATGTGGTAAGTCTGTTA
>NC_059301.1:28593249-28615749 GCF_017591435.1 Portunus trituberculatus
ATTTTCGTATATGACAATTATCTATATCATCTACCACTTAATCAAGGTTTCTGAGTGTTCTGAGAACGTTATTTTTTTCATAATGCTATGACTACAGGACAGTGAGTAGTTTGTTTTTATTGGAGATTTGGCATAGTCTCACGGCAGACATGGCCAACGCCCTATGGGTAGGTACGGATGGGTTTTAGTAGTGCTTCTTTTTCGCTGCTTCAATTTGAGTGAAAAGCCTCACTAGTAAGGTAACATCAACGAACGAAACCAAGAAACAATGAATGATAATTTAAGTAATAATGATTTTGTTTTAATGCAGATATTTGAAAGACGAAACTTGTTATATCAAAGATCTTCAATTGAAAAACATACATGTACCTAGAAAGCAACATGAGAGAGAGAGAGAGGAAATAGTGTTCTGTCCAGTTCGAGACAGCAGCTGAAAAAAAATTCCTACTTCAATGCCTGCCGCATCTCACCTATCAAATCACACTGTGGCGATACTGCCGTGAAATAGATACAAGACACTATAACAGATTGTTATAACTAATATCATCAGTCAAAAAACACTTATTGTACATGTTTGTTTCCTGTATCTATAGTGTAAGAACTCAATCAAAACACAGTAAATTCCTGCCGGATCGTGAGGAACATCAACATTCACTCAGTCCTTGTTCTCTCATTTAATCAGTTATCACAGAGTAGTGTTATGTATGAACCGCTCTTTACTAAACATCAAGCAAAACGTATAGTACATACCTGTCCTGAAAAAGGAAATAGAAACGCAACAAGATACAAAAGTACACACGCTCACAACACAAAAGTATGCTTCTGCGTTAGTTATATGCCTGGCAACGGTTGCGTACTATGCTCCGTAGCCGTCGCCGTTGCCAGTAAACTAAATAGTATCTATCCTCTCCCTCACCACTCAGGCCTCTCCTGAGACACATGCCATATGTTGCTAGCCGCGTAACTGTCTTTGTCAAATGTGTCTGTAGGTAGATGTTCTTACATATATGTCAAGCGATCACGCTCATCTAATAAGTGCATATTATAGAATTCTACGACAAATGATACCATTTGAGAGAGAGAGAGAGAGAGAGAGAGAGAGAGAGAGAGAGAGAGAGTACTGTACAATTTTGCAAATGTTGCCATATGAGCGATAGAAATATGTATGGCAGGCCACTAAGCTTTGAATACTCGGTCGCGGTCCACAGAAACTTGAGAATATGAGTCTTTATAAGTTTTTAGTGATAACCGATTATTTTTTCACCACATTGAAATAATTAATTCACAATGCAAGCTGCCACACGTCTCTTCGAGGACGCAGCATGGACTTGCAAAGCCAGAGGGCGACCGTCTTCACAGCTTTATTATTACATACTCCATTCCACAAGTTAAGGCACTGAGGACAATACTGAGTAAAACCAGACGGGTAGAATGACTTGCTACCTTGTGGTGGAGATATCAGCAGTACTCTATCTGTCAATATTATTGTTGCGAGGCCTACACTGCTGCTGCGACCCTCCTTCAGCCTCTTCTTCAGGGAGGGGGCGCCTCACAATCTTCTCGGGATTCGGGGCGTGTGTGTCGGGGAGAAGGACTTTACCATGGGTGGCGTGGGGTGGTTGGGGTGGAGCGGCTGGCAGATTGCTCTCTCAGGTCTGGCTATCTGCTGCTATAGCACCCACTCTCATTCAGCTCAGCCACACAGAGTGGGGGGAAGGAAACACTTCTTCCTTATTTTCTCTATATTACAGCAACTATACACCAGTCACCGGGAGCAGGTGGCGGCGGCACACAGGACGGGGCAGGGGGCGGCAACAAAGTACGGGTAACACTTTGTTAGTTCGTCAGACACTTCACTGTCTCTGTCTCTCGTTCACTCTGACTGCTCCCCAGAGTACGACTTGTTCCTTCGAGGTCTCTTGCTACACTCCTGTCCTCTGTCCTCGTCGGTGCCACACAGTGCCCCACAAACCACGCCTCCTGTGCCGTTGCACCTGCCAGGCAATGTCCTTACGAGTCTATTTCAGCTTATTAGGTAACGCTATCTACCTTAACCGCTAATCAGGGTGACCAGTGGCAAATTTCGAATTTCCCAAGAGTGACTCCGAAAACAATCCAAGATCGACCAAAATTTCCCAAGATTTAAAGAAGACAATAATTAACACAATTTTACTGATATAAGATGACATCTTACCTTTCAGTATTACTGCAGGTATACACGAGTTGGGGGTTCGTCTACTTCGCCCTCAATGGCATCCTCCACAGCTGGATGCAGTGTTGCCACCCTCTCCTCTTTGCCTTGCCGTTCTCGCTCAGCACACCTTCGGTAACACTGCCCACTTTTACGTCTTTGATGAGGGATGTTGATGGTTGCCATTGATAGCATGGTACCTCCTGACGGCTGATCGCTTGTTTAGCAAGGAGTCTGTTTGACGTGGTGGACACGCCAAGCCTGTTTGTTTGTTTTGTTTTTATCATATTCAGCTGCGAAAATACCCGCTCCACACATGCAGATGAATGAGGCAGAGCTAGCAGGCCGCACATGAATTTTGACAAACAGGCAAATCTCGGCTCGTTGTTCCCATCCTTCACTGATTTTAGTTCACTCCAGAAAGCAGTTGCCTTCTCGTTAAGATTCTTCAGTGCTTCTTTTGCATATAGCAAATCCTTCCACTGATCCTGCAGGGCGTCCAACTCATCCTCTTTCACAAGCGATGGAAATTGTAGTGCTAGTTTTAAGATGTCACTGGAGTTCCTCTTGGGTGATAAAGATTGTTTCGGTTCGATGATTCTTAACAAGCAAAGCACACTGTCGCTATGAAAAGAGAATCTTTTTTTCATTTGTAGGCACAGTTCTACCAGGAACTTTCGGCAGTCGAGACGAAACCTTCTTTCCTGATCTCCCAAAGGTTCCTTGATTAGCAATGCAGCACACCTGCCACCAAGGTTAATTTCACTGATCTCTTTGTACAAAGAATCATTTCCTGGGTTAATGAGAGATAACTCTTTGTTGGCTACCACTTCATCACGAACAAACATTCCCATGATACTCCTGTACTCAACGGAAACTGTTGTAAAAAGTGATGCAAGTCTGAAATATTCAGACTGGAATTCCAAATTCATTCTGTCCACTTTAGGGAGGATATAGGTCAAGAACAGCAGCATATGCTTGGTTCCAGGAGTAATCATGTTCTTGTATATCATGGCAGCTCCATCATCATTTTTCTTTGCTTCACTTTGAAAAAGCTGCAGTGCTTCCCACTGCTCTAGTATTCTGGCTATGACTTCTGATCTTGAAAGCCAACGAGTCTCTGATAATTTTAGCATTTTGTGCTTTGGAGCATGAACAATGTCCTGGATCATTTTCAAGTCATTTTGACGCTTACTACTGCGTGCAAAATAGCAGCATACATTTCTTACAAATGTTTCGAGCCATGATGGTAAGTGTTTGCTAGCATGGCTTGAACACAGAGCAAAGGAATGGCAGACACATCCCAGTATGAATACAGATGGACAGTCCTTTTAAGGAGTGCCTGAAATCCTTTGTTGGCCCCCAGCATAGTGGAACAGTTGTCACTAGAGAATCCAATAATGTTTTCCATAGGTATGCCTTTACATTTAAGCAGTTCTTTCACTGACTTATAGAGTCCTTCTGCAGTTCCGTTTTCTACTTCAACAATATCCAGTAGTGCGTCAGTAACTTTACACTTTTGTTCATCATAAAATCGCACCATCACCGCAAGTACTTGCGATACAGATACATCAGTACATTCATCTATTATCAGAGAAAACCAGTTTTCACTGCAAGCTTTTGCTACCCACTGTTTCTCTTCCCATGCAATGCCGTCTTGCATCACATACGAAATTTTTGTTCTCTTTGCTTTCAAACTACGAGCCACTTCACATTTGGGAAACATTTGTTTCATGGTTTCTACCAGATGATCAACTTGCCTGAAGGGCACTCCATGTTCAGCTACATATGCTGCCAACAGAAGTTCTGCTTTGGAAACTTCATCATCTAGATCGTCTTTCCTAAGTATGTTTGTGATTCTTTACTTAAAAAAATACATTCAAAAGTAGCTGTTACAACAATATGAGCCATATAGACTTAAATTTGTTCTGAGACAATATAATGCTCTCTCTCTCTCTCTCTCTCTCCAACCATCAAGATTGATATGACATATACAGACATTAAAATTTAATCCAAGATTTACGGCATTTCTGCAAAAAATTCCCAAGATCCCAAGGCGAAGTTTGAAATCCCAAGATCTTGGGAAATTTCCCAAGTCCTGGTCACCCTGAACGTTTTCATTAATTAATCTAGTAATTTTTAGGTCAATCTTGGCTTTTTTTTACTAG
Source organism: Portunus trituberculatus (assembly GCF_017591435.1). Lineage (NCBI taxonomy): Eukaryota > Metazoa > Arthropoda > Malacostraca > Decapoda > Portunidae > Portunus > Portunus trituberculatus. The sequence continues at coordinate 28,597,609 of NC_059301.1, forward strand.
GCAGTCTTGGTTTTATGATTTTCAGGAGTGGCAACACTGGACAGAAGGGATAAGCAGTATATATATACACGAGTATATATACGTGGAGGTACAGTACGGTGATGGACTGGCCGAGGTTTTCAGCATGAGAAGCAGGAGTATCTTAGTTGAATATGTGCCACCGAAGACTATTACATGGAGGTTTGATATCCATAAAAAAAAAAAAAAAAAAAAAATGCAGAGGGAAGTGCTAAGTTGCCTGGACAATATGTTAAGGAAGGACAGAAGAGTACTACTTGTGGGAGATTTAAACTGTAAATATGAAATTGGTAAGAAATGGATACAAACAGTCATGCTGGATGCTGGGGCCGGGGAGGAAGTGTTACAACTCGTAAACATATTGGATCAATCAATGAATGAAGGAGTATACAGAGTATAGAGGGGAAGAAGAGGCACACACACACACACACACACACGGGACATCGTCGATGGCGGAGGTGGTCGCTGAGCTCCAGAGCAATCATCTATAATTCTACAGTTACCTAAGAGTAACCAAGGTGGGAAAGGAGCTGGTAATGTTTGTCCCGTCTCCATATAGTCATGTTAACTGTTGATTAGCAAAATAATGTCCAGTGAAGGTAAATATAAACTGTAGCCTGCGTTTGAGCCATCAGCTGGTTTGTTTACGTCTGCGCAACATGGCGGCCGTGAACTCGAAAGAGGAATCAGACTTCACAGGGTTTCAAGGAATAATGGAGAAGAGCGCTTATGTGAAGAAAATTCTGGAGTTAGAAGGTAAAATTGAAAAACTGTTTGAAAAGTATGAGGGCCTGGAAACGAGTTATGACAATGTAAAAGAGACTGTGCCGATATGAAGAAGGAAAATGCAGCACTGAAAGAGGAAGTTAAGCTAATTAAAGTGAATTGCGAAAATGTGGAGAATCTCTAGGAAAAGTGATGGAGAAGCAGGCTGAATGGAAAAAAGTCAGGAAGTGGAAAGAAAGGAGGTAAATTACAAAGTTGCAAGTCTGGAAAAGGAAATCAAAGAGTCAGGGAGAAAACTTTGGGCCTTGCTGAAATTATAGATCAACAGATCATAGAAGAGAAGATAGCTGAGAAAGTGGTGAAGGTTATTAAGTCAAATGAGACATTGGTGAGGGAAACTGTAGACAAAAAGAGATGTGTGGTGATATTTGGTGTGGAGGAGGATAAGACACCGAGTAAAATGGAGAGAGAGAAAACATAAAAAGGTGATAAATAATATCATTAATGTGGTGCAAGAGGAGGAAAAGACCTAGTACAAGAAATAGAGGACTTCCATAGAATTGGAAAGTTCACAAGAGAAGGTATGAGGCCAATAAGAATCAAACTTAAGTCACAAAAGGATGTAGATGAATTGGTGGAGAAGTCATGGAGGCTAGCCCAGCAGGAAACAACAAGGAAGATTTGGTTGAGAAGAGATCTCGGTGAAAAGGAAAGAGAAATGTTAAATGAGTTGAGAAAGGAGGCTTTGAAAAAAATGAAGAGAGGACAGAAGAGAGAAGAAAGAGTTTTTCTGGAGAATCTTGGATATGAGACTGAGGAAGTGGTTCATAACCCAGAAAAGTACAGCAAGAAAGGACTAAAGAAACTTACATATGAGCGAAATGTAATGTATTCCAACATAAATGGAGTGATATCGGGATTTTAGAACTCAACGATTACTTGAGGGACAAGAACCCAGATATTGTGGGTCTTACTGAAACAAAACTGAGAGAGGAGAAGACCTGATGAAGGTTGGAGAAGGGAAATATAACGTTTGGAAAAGAAATAGAGTAGGTAAGATGGGAGGAGGAGTGATGTTGCTGGTTAAAAAAGATATAAAGGTGGATCAAGTGAAAAAGGTATGGGAAAGGCAGAAGTGCTAAAGATCAGAGCAGAAACTAATGAAGGAAAAAAGAGGCACTACATAGTGGTGTACGTACCACCTAAGACAAATGCATGGTCAGTACAGGAATATGAAGAAATGATAAGTGATACAGGAACATGTCTGGAAGAAATGTTGGGTGGCTGTGAACGAACTATAATGATGGGAGATTTTAATTGTAAAGAGGTGTGTTGGGAGGACTGGTCAATGGAAGGATCAGAGACAACATGGGGAAATACACTATTGACACTGGCAATGGAAAATGTGTTAACTCAGTGGGTCAAAGAAGATACTAGGTTTGGAGGAGAGGGAGCATCGTCAAGACTGGACTTGGTCTTTAGTACAGAGCCAATGGTCATTGAGGAGATGAGGGTGGAGTGCCCTTTAGCAAAGAGTGATCATGCAGTTTTGGAGTTCAAGGTGATAGACGAAGAGAAATCTAGAAGAAATGAAGAATATAAAGTGGGAAGATGGAATTATGCCAAGACAGATTTTGGAAACCTAAAGAAATTCTTTCAAGAGACAAATTGGATGAAATTCAAGAGTGCTAAGGAGCAAATGAAAAGTGGAAGGAATTTATAAAAATATACAAAGAAGGTGAGAAAAATTTGTACCAATAAGACAACATAGAGAAGTTGGAAAGCAGGACTGGTTTAACGATAGATGTGAAAAGGCTAGAACAAGAAAAGAGGATGCATGGAAGAGGTGGAGAAGGAAAAGACGGATTAAGCAGTGGGAAAGTTACAAAAGAGCAAGAAATGAATATGTGTTGATTAGAAGAGAAGAAAGAAAGAAACAAGAAAAGGATATAATTGATAAATGTAAAGACCAACCAAGGCTTTTTTACAGACATGTGAACAACAACATCAAAAATAGAGAAAGTATTGAAAGTTTAGAAGTAAATGGAGTATACAGTGAAGATCCCAGGGAAATGGCAGAGGCTATGAATGGATGCTTTCGGAAGGTATTCACAAAGGAGACTGCTTTTGACAAACCACTGGTAATGGAACAGAAAGGGATTATGAAGGAGTTTCAAGTAACGGTGGAGGAGATCAAGAACATGATGGGGAGTTTAGAAGTGAGAAAAGCTGTGGGACCTGATGGGGTATCAGGATGGATTTTAAGAGAATGCAGGGAGCAATTGGCAGAAAAAGTTTGTGAAGTAATTGATGCCTCATTAAGGGAAGGCGTAGTGCCCCAAGACTGGAAAAGAGCTAACATTGTCCCAATCTATAAATCAGGTAACAAGAGAGACCCATTGAACTATAGACCAGTGTCACTTACAAGTGTGGTAGCTAAGATGTGTGAGAGGGTGGTGAAGACTAGATGGACAGACTTCTTGGAGAAAAATGACATACTTTGTGAGTGTCAATTTGGTTTTAGGAAAGGGCGTTCATGCACGACAAACCTGATATGTTACTATTCGAGGGTGATAGATGTAATACAGGAAAGAGATGGTTGGGCTGATGGAATATATCTGGATTTAAAAAAGGCCTTTGATAAGGTACCACACCAGAGACTGATCTGGAAACTTGAAATGGTAGGAGGAGTGCATGGCAGTTTACTAAAATGGATGGAAGACTTTTGGTAGGAAGAGAAATGAGAACAATAATTAAGGACAGACCATCAGAATGGGGATTGGTGGAGAGTGGAGTTCCACAGGGATCAGTGTTGGCACCAGTAATGTTCGCAGTCTACATAAATGACATGGTGGATGGGGTGTCCAGTTATGTGAGCCTATTTGCAGACGATGCAAAATTGTTAAGAAAAGTGAGATGTGACAAAGATTGCGAACTACTCCAGGAAGACTTGGACAGAATATGGAAATGGAGCTGTACATGGCAAATGGAGTTCAACACGACAAAATGCAAGAAAATAGAGTTTGGCAAGAGTGAAAGAAGAATCAGGAGTATGTACAAGATAGGAAATGAAGACATAAAACCAGTCATGAAGAAAAAGACCTTGGGGTGACAATTACCAATGACCTATCGCCAGAGAGACATATAAACAAAATAATTGGAGAAGTATTGAACTTATTGAGGAACATAAGAGTGGCGTTCGTATATCTAGATGAAGAAATGATGAAGAAAATAATTACTGCAATGATAAGACCGAGGCTTGAATATGCAACAATACAGTGGGCTCGAACTTAAAGAAACACATAAGGAAACTAGAGAAAGTACAGAGGGCTGCAACGAAAATGGTGCCTGACTTAAGAGATTTGACTTATGAAGACAGACTGAAAAGAATGCAACTTCCAACCCTGGAAAACAGAAGAGAAAGGGGAGACCTGATAGCAATATACAGAGTGATGATTGGCATGGAAAAATGGATAGGGAAGATCTGTGTATGTGGAATGGAAGAATGTCGAGAGGGCATGGGAAAAACTAAAATGGCCACTTATAGGAGAGATGTGAAAAATATAGCTTCCTCATAGAAGGGTGGAAGCATGGAATAGTTTAGACGTGGAAGTGGTCAACGCAAGGAATATTCATGATTTTAAGAAAAGCTGGACATTAATAGATATGGAGACGGGACAACACGAGCATAGCTCTTTTCCGTATGTTACAATTAGGTAAATACAATTAGGTAAATACACACACACACACACACACATATCAAAGTCCAAAGGCATAAAGTGATATGGTCCTAGAAATTGACTTTGAGGATCAGGAATTTTTAAAATGCAATGAGAGAAATAAGCAAACAAAACGGAACCACGCCAAGTCAAATTCTAAAGGGCTAAGAAGCTACTTTGGTAGTATTGAGTGGAAGGAAATTAGGCAAGGCAAGACAATTCAAGAGAAGTACTCGTATATAATTCCAAGACAAGTATATGTTCCTGAATACAGAGTAAAAGAAACCAAACACACGTGGTATAGTGCTATATGTGCAACAGCTAAAAAGTGTATGGATGTAACTTGGAAAAAATTAAGGAAACAACGGAATGAAGCAAGTAGGAAGCAGTATAAAGACTGCATGAATGAATACATTAGGATAGAAGGAGGAAGAGAAATTTTGAAAAGGATTTAGTGAAGAGAGGCGAAAAGGAACCCAAGCTTTTTTATGAATATATAAATGGAAAAATGACAAACAGAGAGACCAACAAGTTAATTAAGGGAAACGGGACATATGAAACAACAGAAGAAATGAGTGAACTTATGAACGAGAGCTTTAAATCAGTATCTAATGAAGAGGGAGATTTCATAGAACCAAACAACCAAGCAACACAAGAAAGATTAAGAAACATTGTGGTGCATAAGCAAAAAATCAGTAAACTGCTAAAAGGGGTGGATGTAAGGAAGGCAATCGGGCCAGATAGAGTGTCAGGATGGACACTGAGGGAATGTAGGGAACAACTGGTGGAACCAATCTGGGATGTGATCAACAGCTCTCTGATGGAAGGGAAGTTACCAAGGGAGTGGAAAAGATCAGTCCCAATATATAAAGGAGGAAAAAGACCAAGCCCCTAAATCATACATCAGTGTCACTGACTAGTGTTGTAGGAAAGATCTGTGAAATTGTAATTAAAGAAAAAGTGGTTAGAATATCTGGACGGAAATGAAATAATAAAAAAAAAAACTCACAAATCGGTTTCAGAGAAGGAAGATCATGCATAACAAATTTACTAGGCTTTTATACAAGAGTGATAGATGAAGTACAAGAGAGAGAGATGGATCGGTTGACACAGTATATTTGAACATTAAAAGGCCTTCGATACAGTACCACATAGATGACTCCTATGGAAAATGGAACACATCGGTGGAATAAGGGAAATATCTTAGAATGGATGACATACTACCTAACAGATAGGGAAATGAGGACAATGATAACAGACATCCCATTTTGTTGGAGCAGAGTGACTAGTGGCGTACCACAGGGTTCTGTGCTGGCACCAATTATGTTCCAATTATATATTAAGGAAACGTTGGATGAATATAGATGTGGAGCAGAGCCGGTTTTTCTATAATGGGCGAACGTCTAAATATATTTTGGGAGTGACGGCGCCCTCAAAAAAAGAGGAAAAAAGTCACTGTTTTCTAGACTACATCACCAGTTGGTGCACGCTGATGCACCCTACTATCGCATCAACTGTTGCTAAGGTTGTGTATGTCTGTGAGGTGACGGTGAAGGAGGGGATCAACCTGCCCCTGCAGAGCTATTCAGAGGTAGGGCGGGAATAGACTGACAGACATTATAATACCATAATATTTCTACCCTTTCCCAACGCAAAGTAGCCAGGATCGCTTTGATACGGAGACAGGTCACTATGAGCCGCGAAACCCTGTAATATATAACTAGGTAACACACACACACACACACACGCACACACACACACGGTAGCTCAGTGAGCAGAGCTGGCTTCACAAGCCAGAGGACTGGGGTTCGATTCCGCCGGGTGAGATATTTGGGTGTGTCTCCTCACGTAGCTGTTCAAGGCAGTGAGTAGGTACAGGATGTAAATTGAGGAGTGATAGACTGAGTGTGTGTGTGGTGTATGGTCTCAGACTCATCTAAAGATCGGAAATAATGAGCTCTGAGTGTAATACGCTGGCTGTCTCACAGAGACTGCAGCAGATCAAACAGTGAAACACACGCATACAAAAAGTTGTAGTGTATCTTATTAATATCAATTAAAGACGACTTGGTCTTTAGTACAGAGCCAATGGTCATTGAGGAGATGAGGGTGGAGTGCCCTTTAGCAAAGAGTGATCATGCAGTTTTGGAGTTCAAGGTGATAGACGAAGAGAAATCTAGAAGAAATGAAGAATATAAAGTGGGAAGATGGAATTATGCCAAGACAGATTTTGGAAACCTAAAGAAATTCTTTCAAGAGACAAATTGGATGAAATTCAAGAGTGCTAAGGGAGCAAATGAAAAGTGGAAGGAATTTATAAAAATATACAAAGAAGGTGAGAAAAATTTGTACCAATAAGACAACATAGAGAAGTTGGAAAGCAGGACTGGTTTAACGATAGATGTGAAAAGGCTAGAACAAGAAAAGAGGATGCATGGAAGAGGTGGAGAAGGAAAAGACGGATTAAGCAGTGGGAAAGTTACAAAAGAGCAAGAAATGAATATGTGTTGATTAGAAGAGAAGAAAGAAAGAAACAAGAAAAGGATATAATTGATAAATGTAAAGACCAACCAAGGCTTTTTTACAGACATGTGAACAACAACATCAAAAATAGAGAAAGTATTGAAAGTTTAGAAGTAAATGGAGTATACAGTGAAGATCCCAGGAAATGGCAGAGGCTATGAATGGATGCTTTCGGAAGGTATTCACAAAGGAGACTGCTTTTGACAAACCACTGGTAATGGAACAGAAAGGGATTATGAAGGAGTTTCAAGTAACTGTGGAGGAGATCAAGAACATGATGGGGAGTTTAGAAGTGAGAAAAGCTGTGGGACCTGATGGGGTATCAGGATGGATTTTAAGAGAATGCAGGAGCAATTGGCAGAAAAAGTTTGTGAAGTAATTGATGCCTCATTAAGGGAAGGTGTAGTGCCCCAAGACTGGAAAAGAGCTAACATTGTCCCAATCTATAAATCAGGTAACAAGAGAGACCCATTGAACTATAGACCAGTGTCACTTACAAGTGTGGTAGCTAAGATGTGTGAGAGGGTGGTGAAGAATAGATGGACAGACTTCTTGGAGAAAATGACATACTTTGTGAGTGTCAATTTGGTTTTAGGAAAGGGCGTTCATGCACGACAAACCTGATATGTTACTATTCGAGGGTGATAGATGTAATACAGGAAAGAGATGGTTGGGCTGATGGAATATATCTGGATTTAAAAAAGGCCTTTGATAAGGTACCACACCAGAGACTGATCTGGAAACTTGAAATGGTAGGAGGAGTGCATGGCAGTTTACTAAAATGGATGGAAGACTTTTGGTAGGAAGAGAAATGAGAACAATAATTAAGGACAGACCATCAGAATGGGGATTGGTGGAGAGTGGAGTTCCACAGGGATCAGTGTTGGCACCAGTAATGTTCGCAGTCTACATAAATGACATGGTGGATGGGGTGTCCAGTTATGTGAGCCTATTTGCAGACGATGCAAAATTGTTAAGAAAAGTGAGATGTGACAAAGATTGCGAACTACTCCAGGAAGACTTGGACAGAATATGGAAATGGAGCTGTACATGGCAAATGGAGTTCAACACGACAAAATGCAAGAAAATAGAGTTTGGCAAGAGTGAAAGAAGAATCAGGAGTATGTACAAGATAGGAAATGAAGACATAAAACCAGTCATGAAGAAAAAGACCTTGGGGTGACAATTACCAATGACCTATCGCCAGAGAGACATATAAACAAAATAATTGGAGAAGTATTGAACTTATTGAGGAACATAAGAGTGGCGTTCAGATATCTAGATGAAGAAATGATGAAGAAAATAATTACTGCAATGATAAGACCGAGGCTTGAATATGCAACAATACAGTGGGCTCGAACTTAAAGAAACACATAAGGAAACTAGAGAAAGTACAGAGGGCTGCAACGAAAATGGTGCCTGACTTAAGAGATTTGACTTATGAAGACAGACTGAAAAGAATGCAACTTCCAACCCTGGAAAACAGAAGAGAAAGGGGAGACCTGATAGCAATATACAGAGTGATGATTGGCATGGAAAAAATGGATAGGGAAGATCTGTGTATGTGGAATGGAAGAATGTCGAGAGGGCATGGGAAAAACTAAAATGGCCACTTATAGGAGAGATGTGAAAAATATAGCTTCCTCATAGAAGGGTGGAAGCATGGAATAGTTTAGACGTGGAAGTGGTCAACGCAAGGAATATTCATGATTTTAAGAAAAAGCTGGACATTAATAGATATGGAGACGGGACAACACGAGCATAGCTCTTTTCCCGTATGTTACAATTAGGTAAATACAATTAGGTAAATACACACACACACACACACACACACAAAAAAAAAAAAAAAAAAAAGAAAACGGCCTGGGCCTTGTCTAGACATCAAATATCAAAGTCCAAAGGCATAAAGTGATCATGTGGTCCTAGAAATTGACTTTGAGGATCAGGAATTTTTAAAATGCAATGAGAGAAATAAGCAAACAAAAAGGAACCAGAAGTCAAATTTAAAGGGCTAAGAAGCTACTTTGGTAGTATTGAGTGGAAGGAAATTAGGCAAGGCAAGACAATTCAAGAGAAGTACTCGTATATAATTCCAAGACAAGTATATGTTCCTGAATACAGAGTAAAAGAAACCAAACACACGTGGTATAGTGCTATATGTGCAACAGCTAAAAAGTGTATGGATGTAACTTGGAAAAAATTAAGGAAACAACGGAATGAAGCAAGTAGGAAGCAGTATAAAGACGTACGGAATGAATACATTAGGATAGGAAGGGAGGAAGAGAGAAATTTTGAAAAGGATTTAGTGAAGAGAGGCGAAAAGGAACCCAAGCTTTTTTATGAATATATAAATGGAAAAATGACAAACAGAGAGACCAACAAGTTAATTAAGGGAAACGGGACATATGAAACAACAGAAGAAATGAGTGAACTTATGAACGAGAGCTTTAAATCAGTATCTAATGAAGAGGGAGATTTCATAGAACCAAACAACCAAGCAACACAAGAAGGATTAAGAAACATTGTGGTCCATAAGCAAAAAAATCAGTAAACTGCTAAAAGGGGTGGATGTATGGAAGGCAATCGGGCCAGATAGAGTGTCAGGATGGACACTGAGGGAATGTAGGGAACAACTGGTGGAACCAATCTGGGATGTGATCAACAGCTCTCTGATGGAAGGGAAGTTACCAAGGGAGTGGAAAAGATCAGTCCCAATATATAAAGGAGGAAAAAGACCAAGCCCCTAAATCATACATCAGTGTCACTGACTAGTGTTGTAGGAAAGATCTGTGAAATTGTAATTAAAGAAAAAGTGGTTAGAATATCTGGACGGAAATGAAATAATAAAAAAAAACTCACAAATCGGTTTCAGAGAAGGAAGATCATGCATAACAAATTTACTAGGCTTTTATACAAGAGTGATAGATGAAGTACAAGAGAGAGATGGATCGGTTGACACAGTATATTTGAACATTAAAAGGCCTTCGATACAGTACCACATAGATGACTCCTATGGAAAATGGAACACATCGGTGGAATAAGGGAAATATCTTAGAATGGATGACATACTACCTAACAGATAGGGAAATGAGGACAATGATAACAGACATCCCATTTTGTTGGAGCAGAGTGACTAGTGGCGTACCACAGGGTTCTGTGCTGGCACCAATTATGTTCCAATTATATATTAAGGAAACGTTGGATGAATATAGATGTGGAGCAGAGCCGGTTTTTGCTATGGGCAATGTGGGCGAACGTCCGGGAATATATTTGAACGAGAGTCAAAAAAAAAAAAAAAAGAGGAAAATAAAGCCGGTTTTCTAGATAGATTACCACGTCAAGTTGGTGCAGTGGGCGCTGATGCATACTATCGCATCAACTTGTTGCTAAGGTTGTGTATGTCTGTGAAAAAGGTGACGGTGAAGGGAGAAGTGGATCAACCTGCCCTGCAGAGAGAGAGAGAGAGAGAGAGAGAGAGAGAGTCATTCAGAGGAAAAGCAAGAACGGGGAATAGACTGAGATTGCATTATTATAATACCATAATATTATAATACCTCTACCCTTTCCCAACGCAAAGTAGCCAGGATGCCTCTGATAGGAGACAGGTCACTATGAGCCGTTCGAATGTAATATATAACTAGGTAAACACACACACACACACACACACACACACGGTAGCTCAGTGGTTAGAGCTGGCTTACAAGCCAGAGGACTGGGGTTCGATTCCCCGGCCGGGTGGAGATATTTGGGTGTGTCTCTCACGTAGCCCTGTTCACCTAGCAGTGAGTAGGTACAGGATGTAAATCGAGGAGTTGTGACCTTGTTGTTCTGGTGTGTGTGTGTGCATGCCTGGTCTCAGATATCTGAAGATCGGAAATAATGAGCTCTGAGCTCGTTGTAGGGTGACGCCTGGCTGTCTGTCAGAGACTGCAGCAGATCAAACAGTGAAACACACGCACACATACTGTTGTAGTGTATCTTATTAATATCAATTAAAGACAACCTAACAACTCGACTGAACGTAGTGATCATGGCCACGCTATCAGTTTTAGCAATGAAATCCACCTCAAATATGAGGGAAAAAAAAAAAAAAAAAAAAAAAAAAAAAATATATATATATATATATATATATATATATATATATATATATATATATATATATATATATATATATATATATATATATATATATATATATATATATATATATATCACAGAAAGCTCGATCCAAAAGACACTATCATTTTCATGTATACATTCATCTAGACAAATCTGTATGCAGTTACCTTATTAGTTATTTCCTTTAAGTTATCTCCCTATGTGTCACCATTAACATATATCAATATTGATGATAATATATTAAGGACAAAGCTCCAAGAAGTTAAAGACACTTGCATGCACTATTAATCCATATACTGTGATATTTCTCTCTCTTTCAGGCAAGGCCCATCCTCCTCCTTTGTTGTAATTATCTATTAATTCAACAATAAATGTATCAATCAATCAATCTCTTTCTTTCATTAATTTCACGTGTATGAACCACTGTGATAATCTATTATTTTTTATACCATGTGGTCTTTTCACGGTAATTTTTGGGCCAAAAGGGATACTTTTTGGGGTACTTCATATCTGAAAGCCCACCCGCTAGGAAACCATTGCCCCAGTGAGGAAGCCCAGACACTCGGATCGTGTAAAGGATTGAACCCGCGCTTGAGACCCTCGAAAAGCACGCATGGTTCCACAGTACCATGGTTATTTTTAGTGAATAATAATATTAAGTTATTAGAAATTAAGAATCATAGTTGTAGGCATAGTACACACGTCGTCATGAGTCACCAGACATGCTGGGCGTCCCGGAGGAAGAAAGAGTAGCCAGTTCATGAATTAAGAGCCTTAAGGCGGCGTTACACTAGCACTTTTTCCGTCGTCTCAGGCGATTTCCGTCGTTAAGTTTAAATTGTGTTATATATGTGGAGCAGACACAATTTTTAATTAATATGAGTATGTTTCTATGAGGTAGTGTCGATAGGAACTGGTACCTCACAGGGAGACACTATATGTGACTAACATGCAATGTATTTACCGAAAAGGAACTATATCAGACAATTTTCGATCATTATGGCAGTGAACTAGTGTTGCTTGCAGCTAGTTGTAACTTGTAACTAGTAACAGTGATAAATAAGTCACTGTGTGTGTGTGAATAACATTTAAAATAATACATCAGAACAAATATTATAGGTTTGCAAGGTTGTGTGGTAACTGTAATCCAAGAGAGCTTTCTCTCAAGTGATATAACTCCAAGAGTTTCCTTGTTAACATTGTTAATGTGTCCTGGTTCTAGTGAAGGACACATCCAGCCTAGCACATGTAGGCCACATTGTATAGTACAAACAAATTTGCTATTCAAAACTAAAGCATTTTGAGAAACCTGCCACGTACCCCCAAAATTCCTCTCATGTACCCCTGGGGGTACGCGTACCCCAGGTTGAGAACCCCTGACCTAACATATGAAGAAAGGCCGAAGGAAATGGGACTGCCAACCTTACAAGTTAGAAGAGAACAAGGAGACCTAATAACAATGTATAAAATAGAATACGTATGACATTGAAAAATAGACAAGGAAGACCTGGTGCTGGTGACAGAAGAAGCTAAAAGAACAAGAGGACATGTAAAGATTAGGATGAGGCAGTGTGTGAAGGATATTGGAAAATACAGTTTTCCACATAGAATGATGGAAAAGTGGAATGCATTGAGTGATGAAGTTGTTACAGCACATATGTGCATAACTTTAAAGAAAAATTGGATAAATGGAGACTGGAGACAGGACACTATAAGCCCTGCTCGAACCCTGTACAATACACCTAGGTATGGCAGTGTGTGAAGAATATTGGAAAATACAGTTTCCACATAGATTGGTGGAAAAGTGGAATGCATTGAGTGATAAATTTGTTACAGCACGTAATGTGCATAACTTTAACGAAAAGTGGATAAATGGAGACACAGAGACAGGACATTACAAGCCCAGCTCGAACCCTGTACATACAATACAACTAGGTAAATACACACACACACAGAGAATATATTCTTTTAAAAGTTGTACTAGATGATAATGGTATATATATTATATATATATATATATATATATATATATATATATATATATATATATATATATATATATATATATATATATATATATATATATATATATATATAATTTCCTTTGTAGTACAGTACTATTTTGCCATATTGTCAGAGATAAATGTTTTATCTTTTGAAAATGCACTAGATATGTTTGTGACATGATGCTTGACTGGCTACTAACTTTAGTGTGAAGACTACTTAAATTTAATCAATGCCCAGTGCTGCCCTGCACAGGTACAGGATCAGACAAAGCCAGTAGGACTCTATATATACATTTGTGGTTAGCTTAGCCAATCATCCACACCTGCACATTGTGAAGAGGGATATACAAACTATCAGTTGACTTTTGTGTTTGACTCAGACTGCATGCATCAAGAAACCACATAATGTGAAAGGAAACATAGAAGGTAGATATGATGGACAAAAAGGAAAATAAAGCATCATCATCCACCTTTCATCAGTTCTATATGCCATTTCTCTCACCATTAAGTTTAATAGCTGCTTACATTACTGTGACTACTTCCATCATCTTTACTTGGGCAATGGAAAGACAAGGCATATGTAAAATTGAGAGTACCTCTCGTTTTTCTTCCATAGCTTGGAAACCACTTATATGAAGATTGCCGCCAAATTGCTGGTTAGACACAAGCACATATGAGGTGGCCAAGATGTTCAAGGAAATACCTGGGACACCACCTTTGTCATGAGGCTGGTGGAACCCATCAAGACTGGATTTGAAGAAACACACAGACAGAGATGGACAGGCAAACAGGTGATATACCATAGATATTTTCATATTAACAATTATGCAATAAAACATTTTCAAGATGGAACAATAAGGGCTCCTACTCTTCCCTTCCAATTGATGAAAAATTAAGACAAATGTATTATTTAGATATTTTAGCTCGCATCTGAGAAGTCAAATGTTTGAATTCCAGACAAGAGATATTTTGTATTTTCCTCTTGTGCTGTAGTCATGATCCACCAAACAGTGAACAAAACATAAGCTAAGAAGTTGTGAATATGCAACTTGGAAGGAGTAAAAGGCTGGCAGTCTCTTCCTTATGAGTATGAGATAAAAATTATATGCTTTGTATTCTAGGGATAAACGAGGTAAAGTATAGAAAAAGGATAGCCATTACAATAAATCTTTTGCATCAAACATTTCTCTGACCCATATGAAGACTGGTCATCTTGAGTGTAGCTGGTGTGATGGCTCTTCATATGATTGTCTTAGGGTTCTAGAATACTGGAATTAATATAAGCACAAAATGGGCAGAGGTAATAATTGTATTAGAAATCAGTAGAAATAGCAGTAGCAGTAGCAGCAGCAGCAGCAGCAGCAGCAGCAGCAATGCTGTTTTTGTTATTTTTTTTTGTTACAGCAAAAAGCATATATTTTCACGAATTCATTTATTAGAAGAAAAAAATAACTAAACACTTCAAATACACTACAGCATGAATAATTCCTAATTTAAGAGTTAAAAATGATATCAAGTTAATTTCACATGATAAGTGGATGAGTTTGAGCTTCTAATTTGCAAAACAGATAATAGATATGGGTTACCATTTAATCCTCCTTACACACTATGTCATAATTTCCTGTTCATTCAGAAAGCACTATACACAATGTCATTTATTCATCATCTGGCCATTACAAATAGCAAACAACTCCAATGCTCTTACAGTACATATCAATGAAGGTAATGCTGATAAATCTTGGACTAAGTGTTGTGCTGGTTGTGGAAATTTATGATCTGTAATGATTAAGTAGTTATAAAAAAATATCCACAAGTTAGTTTTGGTAAAAGTAAAGCAAAATATAGCCAGGTAACTTAGTAAGACATGGAATCATACATTAACTACAATATCTCTTCCATAAAGGAATGTTCAGTAGATAAAGTCTGAACATTGGGATTCCTCATCTTGGAGAGCAAAGTCGGTGCAGGCACAAGTGCGTCCCCCATTGATATTGGGTAGACATAGGTGAGAAGAGGGGCATCCACCATCATCCAAAGCACAGAAATTGGATACTGCAAGAAGAATTTTTAATGTTATTACATAATGATCATTGGATATCATAAAGTACTGGCACTGCAACAATGTCACATAGCACTGGTAGCACAACAGAAACAACTTATAGGCATCACTGACAGTAAGCAAGTGGGTGTCATGTCTTAGCAATAACTTTTTGTGGGGATGTTAGATATGTACCAATACAGATTAATAATTCTCGAGATACATTTCCTTTATCCCATAAAACAATATAAACTAATAAAAAATAGTTTGATTTAGACAAAGAATGCCTCCCTGACTTTAATTCTCCTTCACCTGGTGGACATGATGCAGGAACTGCTGCTATGCCATACAACTTTCCTGAACCTCCTGGAGGTGGGGCGCGAGAAGCAGATTCCACTCCAGAATAGCGGTTCACAGTGTGGATTTTAGTGCTGCACATTAAGAAATATTTGTCACTACAGTAATCTTATGTCTGCAGTAATGTGTGTTAACCTTCAATATGATGCAAGTATTTACAGAACAAGAATCTATATACTGTAAGCTTGATATAAAGAAGTTATTAATGACTCACTCATTCCAATCAGTATAGTAAAAGTTTTGACCCAATATTGTAAGACCAAATGGATATAGAGGGCCACTTGTCACCACCCGACGACCACCACCCCTCACACTCACACATTCTGAAACATAGTATATTCAACAAAAATATTGGTTAAAATGTAGTTTTTACTTAGCTATAAAACTGGTACAACATTTTCCAGTATATATAAGCAACAAACAATGAATGACTAAAATAACAAGATATGAAAAGAGAATAATAGGAATGAATCTAATATCTATAGTATTAACAGGTTTAACATAATCTGAAATTCTATTCTGCAAGAAATGAGAGAATGCTCTTTTAGTATGTCCATCCCCTTGATAGTACACTCTTGGAGAGAGCAAGGCATTAAACAAATAATGAATACACAAATAGATATAGACCTACAGATGCGTGAATGAATGTAATTTCTATTTTGTAAGTAAGAAAATAATAGATTAGAAAAGTATTCAGGAGAAAAGATAGTTTAAAGCATGGATGGAGAATTGCTTGTGATAGATAGTAGGTCACTCCATGGCCATTCCACTCTGAGGAAGTCATG
Organism: Portunus trituberculatus; assembly: GCF_017591435.1. Classification (NCBI taxonomy): domain Eukaryota; kingdom Metazoa; phylum Arthropoda; class Malacostraca; order Decapoda; family Portunidae; genus Portunus; species Portunus trituberculatus. The sequence goes on from NC_059301.1 coordinate 28,613,900, forward strand.
GAGATATAGCTCTTGAAACTATGTCTCCTGAATGAAGCAACTACAGGTAACTTCAATTTACACGATAGATGCGTTCCAAGAGGCATCGTGTATTTCAAAATTCACGTAAAACAAACTTGTAATTCTCATAAGAAACAATAGATAGTAGGGGACATGCGGGATGTGGTCCAAACCGATCGTGCAAATTTAATTAATTATAATATTTTTTCGGTCGTGTAATAACAAAATCATGCGTAAATCAAGAGTTACCTATGTATGCATGTACATATGTGATGTTGAGGCTGCAAAACAATAGTGAATACTGACCTATTTTATGAATTCCAGCATCAACCCAGCAGAGGGTATCAGTTTCATAGTCCACAACCAAAGAATTAGGCAATGAAATTTCTTCAGACACAATCACCTGACGATCAGCTCCATCTAATCCAGATGATTCAATTTTTGGAGAAAGTCGATTCCAGTCACTCCAAAACAGAAGTCTGAGAAAATAAAAACAATATAAAATGTTTCTACAAAGCTGTTAGCACTTGCTTGCACATGGGAGCCTATGTTATGTAAACAACAAAATAAATACATAATGATTCAAAAGCAATAAAATATGCCATAAATAATGAAAAAGAGATAGAATTTATGCAAGAACTAGTAAATGATACCATTTACTTCAAAACATTACTGTAAGCATGTATAAAATTACTTTAGTTATGTACTATTTCTATTTTTCATATTGTCTACATTGTTAAAGTTTCACAGTACAATAATTTCACATTGTTTAAATACTTAAAATTATAAGTTTCATTTGATATGTTTGAAGTTTGTGAGCTTTAAGTCATAAGCCACCACACTTGTTTGATAGAAGAATGTATGATTAAAGACATAAAAGCATATTTTCCTTTCACTCATTTTGCAGTCTGCTATACTATTAAGATATAACTATTTCTTTAGTTTTTCTTAACTTTATTTAATATCTAATGCATGTCAGAGTGGATACAAAGAGGCTGTTTGGTGCTAACTCACCCAAGACCTGGATGGACGGCAATACCTCGAGGATTGACAAGTCCTTCTTTGATTATGGTACGTTGCTTTCCATCTTTAATGGAAGCTACAGACACAACATCATTTGCTGAATCTGTCCAGTACACATTCTTTGAAATCCAGTCAACTGCAACATCTTCAGGGAATCCAATTTTACCTGAAAAATGCAACTGAAATTGGAAAATAAATTTATAACTTTAAAAATTTATACAATAATTATCTCCTTACCTTGGTAGTCTCTCTGCATAGGTTAGCCAATCCTATTTTGGTATAGTACTGATTCCTAGATAAAAGAATAGTTTTTTTTTTACCAAATTTATTCCTCCAGTTTTGAGTAATGCTTGGACAGTCCTGTGCTTGCATTACAATAGGGCCATAAGGCAACAGTCCTATCTAACTGGATCATATCCATAATCAGCTGTGCCTACAAAACCGAGGAATGCAGCAATCCTTAAACCAGTGGTTCCTAAACTTTTTCAGCTTATTACCCAATTTAACATGTCACACTAAGCGTATTACGCCTTTCACAAATGTTGTCAACATGGATACATATGGTTAAATCAAAATACTATAACAACCACCAACATGCACATATTTTCAAAAAATTATTGCATTGTCTTATTGCATGCATGCTATCGCCTATTGCACAGGAGGCCAAATCATCGTATTTGTGATAATTATCGTGCATCTGGCAAAACTGAATAGAGGCAGTAACAAGTGATGGGTACTATAGACACGTTGATGAGTCATCAGGATTACTGAATGACTTTTGTCTTGAAGTATGCCTGTCAAAATAGTGTACTTATGGGTTACCACAC